>NC_087580.1:4359825-4501023 GCF_036250125.1 Pseudopipra pipra
ACTACCCTTTTCCCCACTACCCTCATAGAAAATCACAATCTGAAAAAACGTGTATGGTTCACTCACTGAGGATTACCATCGAGTTTGACATCTCCACTGTGTCTGCAACAATGATGGTACAACAAATCCACTGTTTGAAAAGTGGGATTTGAAGTGCCTGTGGCTTGTAAATTCTCAGTGTGAATGACTTGCACAAGGATGAAGTATGTGCATCTCCTTCAGAGAGGAAGGTCTTAGTGAAAGACACAAGCCCACAGCAACTTACAATGAGCATCTGAAGGATCTCCTGGAAGGTGGAGCATGGTGCTTCAAGGTCCAGTAAAGAACATTTCAACCCTTGTATCTTTATTAATTTATTGCCATGTCTAAGTTAAAAGTATTTCCTAAAAAAGATTTCCACATATTTCATATGTTTTACTGTGAGCTATTTAAAATAAATTAAAAAAATAATAATTCCAAGATGGAAAGACCTCTACAACTAGAATTTTTTTGACAGAATCAATGTTCCACCTAAGTTTTATAACTGGTTTGACTGTAGAAATGAATGCTGAGGTCTCCCTGTATTGATTTGAGATAAAACTGAAAACAGCTTCTCGATTGCAGCATTTATGAATGACAGATGCACCAGGAATACTGGTTTTTATTGCTTCCTCTTCTGCAGTAGCCATTATCGGGAATGACTAGTGGACCACTAAGATACACAACCTACTGAACTCAGCAGCAAAAGTACACTGGCTTTTTAATGATTAAATAACTCTACTTGATGTGTGAAGCCAAGTGTCCAATAAATAGAGCTTCTAACATTTCTCTTTTAAGATATATTCCTACATGAAAATTTTTCTATTTAGCTGAGACAACAAAAAAGGCTGCAGCACATAAGTAAAAAAGTAGAAAGAAAAAAAAAACAGAACCCCATCTACTAATAACCTTGATGAAGATTGACTCAAATCTGGTATAGTGGCACACAAAAAAAAATATCCAGTCATTCTTATGGAACTATTTTCTTCCTATCCATTACATATTTATAAGTCATGAAAAAGAGAGTAAGGAATTCTGGCAGCTGTCAAATGCTTGTTTTCCTATGTAACACAATGACATTGTTTTCCAAGTAGTGAAACACGTGTGACGTTTTTCCAGTGTCACCTTCCTTATTTAGACAGCAAGCAAGCTAAAAACTATCAGCTAGGAAATAAGTCTTGGAACATCATCTTGAGAAATTTCAACTAATATGAATGAGCAACTGGGCTTAAGTTTCCATAGATACACACACCCAAAATAAAAAAAAAAAAAACTCCTGATACAAGAATATTTACTACCAAAAATTAACAACATTCAAATCAATTAATCTTTATTCAAGGTAGAATTAAGCACACAGGAGGACTGTTTATGCACATTTAGGAGACAGGAACACTAAATATTTGTCATGATTTGTCAAAGACATCAAACATAATATCACTCTAAGATTTAGCATTTATAAGCCTATTGTAGAGTTTTATTGAGAACAATTTTGTAAAACTATCATAATGGAGTCTGTGCCTTAGAAATAATACTTTTAGAAGTGTTCAATTGTATATCTAACTACAGATTGATCTTTACATTTAAAAACAGAAAAGAACTCTTGGAAACTTTTTTTTTCTTTAACGTTACTTGACATCACACAGAAGTGCTACTCCACGCAGTACCCAGTGCTCTGGAGGCTGACGAGTTTTAAGATCTATAGCAGCAATGTAATTCACATCTGTTCGACTGGTCTTTTTGTAGACTGGACATGAATACAAATGTGGATCTTTTGCAGCTGAAAAGACAGAAGAGACATAAAAAGCAATTTAAACTAAGTTGACAAAACAGGACCCTAAGGGACTGGTCATAAGGCATATGGAAAACTGAGTCAAAGTTCAATAGACACTCCTCTCTATCAGCACCAAGAAACACTTTTACTGGATTCTCACACTTTTCATTACTGTGCTAATGCCAGCTGAAGGCCATATGTGGTTTGAAATTTCTGTAGGTTTGAGATTTAAAATCAGCACATAGGAATTCTATGTGGTAAGAAATGTAAACGGACTCACTAGAGTAATTAGTGTTCTTATTAGTTCAATCTTCCCACTGAACATTACTCCTTACCAATATATTATGTCAAAATAAAAAATGCCCTATTTTGAAATGCATGTAGTATTTGAGAATACAAGTCGTCAACTACTTCACTTCAGAATTAGAACAGTGGTCTAGTCAATAGTTCAGTACTTCAGTGTTCATTATTTAGTATCTTGGCTGCTGATCATGCCTTTTATAAAAGATCAACTATTCAAAATAGCATGTAACCAAGCATTGCTTTTAGAGGTGGAATGCTTTTCAACAGACTTTTCCAATTTTACCTTCTGTGGTGGATAGTTCTATCCTATTTTACATCCCTATTCAACAGCATTTCCTATTCTATATGGAAAAAACCACCACATTAACACAAATTACACATTTTCACATAACAGTACTGTCCTTCAGCCGCACAAGTTTCTTTCCCATTCTTACATTCATTTTTTGCCTCAAGGACAAAACATTTTCCACCACTTCACTCTACCTCTTGCTTGCCTCTGTTAGCTCAAAAGCAGTCTTATCCAGGAAAAAATGCATTTTTATTATATAACATGTTCTCTATAAACACCTTATATAGACATGTACAACCCCATGTATATCTTTTATGTTGTGTATACGTGGTTATATGTTTTGTATATATATATATATGTAACATTCATTTAGCATGTGAGAAAGAGATTATTTGGGTTTAGGTTACAGAGGCTACAGAGGTTACAGAGTTTATTTATATGAATGCTGATGTTCTAAATCTGGGTCACATATTGTCAACATGTACAGTTCACCTGTAAATGGGTTAAAAAGTTATTAACGCCATTAAGACCAGAAGGTATCTATCTAATTAGGGGGGAAAGTGCCCATAATCAATTACCAAGGAAGTCTGAAAGCACACTTTAAGTGGAAGATTGGGAAGACTTCCCATTGAAAAAGATTTTATATGTATACAATGAATAGCAACAGCATCATGAAATCCCTATAGCCCAAAAGATTTCCATGTAGTTAAATAATGAATTCTATCAAAATAACATCCTTTACAATACAATTACTTACTGTTATTCTCTGCATATATCCTTATAACCGGCATCATCTCAAAAAGCACCTTCGGCTTAGATTCAGTCAGTCTCATGTTTCTTCTGTCCCAGCCAGCTCCCTCCAAATACAGCCCATACACATAGACACCTTCCAAAGGAGGGCTTGTGATATCATCCTTCATCCATTTAGTGACTTCATTGCACAGCACTACAGTGTCAAGAGCCCATCCTTTGTTAGCCCTTGTTATTTCCTGCCCAATCCAGACAAAAGTTAGAAGGTTACATTTTCGCATATGCACAGAGCCATTTTCCCCACCAATTATATTGTATGGTCATAACCTATCCTCTTCTGTACAAAAACTCCAACTTTTTATAATATTCATGTTTACAGCGATTTGACTTGTCTCTGAGGTACTGATGGTATGGCACTACAAAAAAAGCTTTCAGTACTTTATCTACTATATTTCATTTTCAATCTTTCTATTATATACAATACTTTAAGATTGTACTAAGTAATAACACAACCACTGAATGCCAAAGGTAACCACATCTTGTGAATATTAAAATTTCACAGATTTGATGAGATGAGAAAACATTAACTGCATGTGCAAAGTAAAATATATTTTCTGGGGTTACCTTTCCTTTCCTGCACCTGCACTAAGTGAATTCTTATTAATGAGCTTACTCAGCTCTAAAGCTATGCAAAAAAAAAAAAAAAACCCACAAAAAAAACAGAGAACACTTGAAGATAGAAATGCTTAAGATTTAACATATACCTCAAATTTAGTCTATTAGTTAATGCACTGGAAAAGACTCAGTTCCCAGTTGCCCAAGTCCTTACTATCCCATGTCACTAAGTTATGGCAAACCAAAGTTTCATCCCAGTCTTGTAAATGTTTTCCAAGATCTTTGTTGGAAGTAATGGGAATTAATGTTTCCCCCTTATTGCAGTTAATTAGATGCTTTAAAAGAACAGAAGATTTATAGTTAATGAGCATTCTAGCTCTTCATCTTTCTCATTTCTATTTGTTTCACCACATAGCAATGCCCAGAAGGTCACTTTGGTATTTACTTGGGATATTAGGTTGTTATGCATCCACAGTCTCTTTTTATGGAACCAGAAAGTTCTGTAGATTCCAGCTCTTTCAAATCCTTCTACTAAACCTTTTCCACAAGCTTGGGTGCAAAAAAAATTTGTGGTTTAGGACTGCTTACTCAAAAGAAATATCTTGTTACATAATTCCAAGGCTATTCCTGCAATTTTAACACAAGTCACCAATCAGAACTTCAGATTACACTACTCAGATCTCAGCCTAAGAGGGGAGATTTTTCCTTCTCCACAAATCTTCATTCTCTCCTCCAAAAGTTTGGGGGTTTTCCCTGAGATCCCATTATATTCCTGCCTGAGTATTCTTTTCCGTTCACATACTCCAGACACTTATTGTCTCCAATATGTCCCTTTATGCTGACCAACACAGGTATTTATTGCTTCCTTTTAATGTAAAAAGTAGTCCATTTGTCAAATGCAACTAGCGTGCTGAACAACCAACACAATCACCAAGCTGACAGCCATATGTACATTATCAAATACATCAAATCTCATATCCACTAATAAAGTCTTTCCCAGTTTGTGAAAAGATTTCCCTTCTATAGTTCAGCTACTGAACTATAGAAGGGAAATGTAAGATGAATTGGGATGAGTTTTTCTGCCCAATCTCCAGCCAGGTAAGTATTGAACACAGAGCAAAAAAGAAGGGGAAAAAAAAGGGGGAGGGAAATAAATGGCTTAACACTCATTTTCAAGGATACTTCAATGGAAACATGAGACAATCATTCTCCATAATGATGTAAGGTAGCCCCTACTTATTTGGGTCTTGGTCAATGCAGAAGTATATTTTAACATGTTAGTGGTTGAAATACTGAAAAAGTACGTGCAAAGGAAGAACAGTTCACTCAGGAAATGTTAAGATAGTCACGTATCTTCCCTGTTGACATGATGGAGTCACGTGTTTTAATTCATCTTTTATCACACAATATATTTTATTTTTAAAAGTATGTAAAAAAATATATAAGCAGAATGAGACTTCAAACCCACTTTACCTGCCTCATTGCAGTTAAAAATCCCTGAGGATTAAAAAACCCTGCCATCCAGAAACAGTTTGGTCGACTTTCAAAAATCCACTTGTAAAACTGGTGATTTCTTTCTAGAAGCTCAGTAAACCAGAAACCAAGAGTACTGGAAGCCCAAGATGCCTAAAAACAGTAAACATCTTTTAAAATAGCATATTCATGTCAAGAAAAGATAACTCCTCACATGGTAGTAAACAACATAATATTAGCAAGGGATATTTGAAGATCATCTTTCATATCTTGACTTTTAACCTGATGCTTAAATATTGCATCCTACTGAAACCCGAAGCAAAGTCTTTCTTTCTTCAAATTCATGCCTACTATTCCATTTACACATGCATAATGCTCTCCATAGTAATTGTTCATTTTATTACATTTTTGGAAAATTAGATAGCTGTTTAAACTAGGAAGAAAAATAGTATACATGCCTTTTTAATCCCAAGATCAATAAATCAAGATAACATGATTTCTGCCAAAACTGTTCTGGTTTTTTATTCCTCTGAAAAAAAAGCTAGGGAAAATTGATCTCAGACAATGTGGAGATATCAGGTTTGTCTCTTTGAATAGTTGTGCTGTGAAGCATCTGCTTTAGTCCAGGTTTTGTACCACGAGAACACTTTGTGAGTAAAAACAAACAATGAAAAAACCTCCCCGTTTTTCTTTCCATCAGTTGCCATCAACAGCTCTAGCTGTCCCTGAAAATAGTTTCTGAGAGTTGGAATTGTCTAGCCTGGAGAAGAAAAGGTTCAAAGGAGATATTATAAATATTTATACCTCGTGTGCAGAGAATGGAAGAACATGAAGCCAGATCCTTGTCAGTTATAGAAGAAAAGGTAGTAGGCACAAGATGATATGTCAGAAATTCCATTTAAACCTAAGGGTTTTTTTAATTTGGTTGGCTGGTGGCTGGTTGGTTGGTTGGTTTTTACTGTGAATGTGATCAAACATTGGAATAGGTTGCCCAGAGAGATTGTGGACTCTTGATTCTGGAGACCCCTGAGAAACCTGCTTTAATTGACCCCACTTTCACAAGTGTGGTCCTTTCCAGTGTCTACTATTCTGTGATGATATGACTACAAGTCTTAAACTCAAAGAATAGCACCAGTGTAGTCCACTAATGTGGGTGCTATGTTTTAAAATCCATCATCACATTTTAAATTACTCTCTTCTCTCTAGCTTTTTATCCTGTCAACATGCAACAGGCTGTTAAAATGGGAAATACCTGCAAACCCCACATTCATTTCTACTTTTATAAATGAAAGACGGCTTGCTTTGACTGTGTTTATTTTAGCACAAAATCTATTCCAGCAGTTTCACAGTTCTGGTTAACACTGTTTTAAAATACAGATTGAAAAAAAGTATTTACTATAAGTCTAACAGTTTAACCTAGCTCTTCAGAAATAGGGTTTTTTTTCTTTTCATAACAAGTGATGTACACGTACTTTTTTCCAGCTAGCAGGAATCCTTCCATCATACATGCAGTCTAAAGCATCCCTCAAATTTTCACTCATAACGATTGTCCCATCAATGGCAAGTTTTAGATCAGTCAGAGTGCTTCTCACTAAAGAAATAACTCTCTGCATTTGTTCAATCTCCTGTCGCAAAAATATGTTCATAGGCTGAAAAGGTCCCATGTTCTTTAGTTTTTCTTTTACCTGTAGGTAGAAAATCAAAGATCCTTCAATAAAAGTGAAAAAAACAAAGTTGGCCTTATGTCAAGATTAGGCACTAGTATGATTTTTAGGATGTAACACTTTTATTTATGGACTTAAATGGTCAGTTTGGCACCTCCCTTGAATTCTCTGCAAGACAGAAATACAGGATTTGTTCAAGAGAAATCTAGGATGATGAGATTGGCTGTGGTTTTAGTCTAACTCATGATTTAGTCTGTATATCATTCTATGAGCTAATCTCATTTAAAAAGCATGTGGGCTGTTAACCCTATTTCAAGGCATTCAGATGTAATTCCAAAAGACAGTTCCAAGGTTCACTTCACACAAGCCAATCAGGAGTAATTGTCCCAGCTACTTTGCCTCAACATAGTAGCACTATTAATCAGCAATGCCTGGGAATTATCACATTACCAGGCAGTTTTGTATTCTAACCAAACTCACTGATAAATTTTTAATTAAAAGTTAGTAATGTTAACAAATTAACAACTGCATGAACATAACTAGAAATTTTATAGTGTCAATAACCTCAGTCAAAAGCTGATGATTCTACCTCCTCTATAGTACAAATGACAACATAGGCATTAAATGGTTTAATATTTCTTAAAAAGTTCTTACAAAGGCACTTCAGTCCACATTTAGTGATCTCATTATAAACATTAAGAGTCTGGTCAGACTTCTCTACAGCATATTTTGGAAGTATTGCCTGTATGAATGAATTCAAACATGTTTTAAAAAAAGTTGTTTGGTTTTTCTTTTTTTATCCATAAAAAGCAAGATGAAGCAAATGTTTTTGACAGGATTTCATTAACTCACTTCATATGGCACATAATCAGCAGGAAGCTTTTCCAGCATATCATCAGCCAGTCTGGCTACAACTGCCTCTCGAGTTTCACCTCCTCCACCAGAGCTATCTTTAGGCTGGATACTGAGGATGGTGTCCAATACATCTTTGGAAACTTTACTTTGGTAAGTGATATCTGCATTGGGGTGCAAACCAAACACCTCGGGTGTGTCATAAGCAGGAAGGCTCTATATAGTAAAATATAAGAAGAGCACAACTGGATATGGATTTATAAGTTAATCAAAAAAAATTCCCCCCCCAAAAAAAATCCCAAACAAACAAAAAAACAACATAGAGCAAAACCAAATAACAAACAGAAAAAAAACCCCTTACATTGTAAAGTAAGCTAGATTTCTTCAGTCTTAGGGAAATAACTTGCTGTGGTCTATTTGTTGTGTCACAGCCCAAATCACACCAAACAAATTCAGTTTTAACATCCATGTGCTATTTTAATAGTAAGTTTTTTCTTTCATATATCTACATCTTTTATTTCTGTGAGGTTATACGCAATGTCTGGACTCCATTTTTACCCTCTTCAATAACTGTGTGCCTCTAGATAAGTCACTCAATCAAACCACAGGAAAAAGAAAATATTCCTGTCATGACGACGATAACATTGATCAAAACAATTAGTTGTCACTAATAGATATGCAGAATGCTAGAAATCAATGCAGAATCCATGAATAAAAGACAAAATACAGGCACTCAGAAGAAAAGAAAAAATACAGGGAATCAGAAACTCATGAGAAACAAGTGATTAGCTTTGATTTACCAACCTGTATGTACTGAAGGTATTGATCCACCATAGTACATTTAGGTATGCTGTATCCTTTGTAGAAGCTGAATTCCTGATTAAATGTATTTTCATTGAACCAAACCTTTACAAAGGTGTTCATGAGTCTTTTGTCATAGTCATCTGTCACACGACCACCATACTGGATCTCACCTATCATGTAACAAACAGTATTCCAGGAGATCCCCTGAAAAGAGTATTTTAAATACAGTCACCCATTTTTAACTAATTGATGCAATTAGCATTGAAAAGGTCTGTACTTCTAAGATTTATATTTCTGAGATGGCTGGGGGGGTGGGTTTAACATACAGGTTAATATAGAAATTTAAGGTGCACTGGATTAAAAATCTAATTTAAGTCTGCTGCCCTAATACACGTACACTTGGAATACTAAATGTTTATGGGGAAAGAAAACAAGTTAAAATCATGCTTGTATTTCAGTTATTAGGAAGCATTTATATCCATTCCACTACTATAAAGATCTATCATTTTAATATACCTTCCCCACAAAAGCATTCATACCTTCTTGGTATCCATGCGATTCAAGTGGTTCTGAATGAAGCGCACAGTAGCATTGAAATCAGCTTGATTAAACTCATAGGGTATATTCCAACCTAGAGATCCAAACTTGCGCCTTTCTTGAACAGTGGAGTGTAGAAAGGCTACAGCATACAACATTGGTTTCCATTGTACCATTTTACTGGAATCTAGTAAATCCTGGTTGACACCTATTGATTGTAAATGGACTTAATAAGAATCACAGTGATAGTCCTTTTTGAAACTACTTCAAATCAGTGCTAAAATCTCACTCTAGAGATCTTAAGTTGGCTCCCTGCCTCTCCCAAGAGTCTAATTATTGTCCCACAAAGTGTTCTATGCTGGGGACAGTTTATAGCATGTTATTAAGTTGCTCAAATTAAAAGAGTAAACTTCAGGGTAAAAAACCCACAATTTACTAATAGCTGAATTCACATAAAGTTGCTTTCCACACAGACTCTTTGTCCTTTGCTTTATGTAATGTAAAGAGCACTTGATTGCCAGCAAATATTAACACATCATTTTTCTGCCAAAAGACAGAAGAAGACC
Source organism: Pseudopipra pipra (assembly GCF_036250125.1). Lineage (NCBI taxonomy): Eukaryota > Metazoa > Chordata > Aves > Passeriformes > Pipridae > Pseudopipra > Pseudopipra pipra. The sequence goes on from NC_087580.1 coordinate 4,369,468, forward strand.
AAAGATTCGAACACTTTGAACTAAGATTCTAGAAGCCAAAATTTGAGAAAAGAAAAAGCATTTCCTGTTTTGCTGTCCAATTAGCTCTGGCAACAGAACTTCAGCAGACCTTCTCTTCTTAATTTTCAGAACTTCCAGCTCAAAACAGGGACCAAGATATGTGCTGGCATAATTGTGATCAGTCCCTCATATTAGCTTATATTGGCTGTAACATGACCACACAAAAATACCAAAGTCCAAAATTTGGTTTTAAATCGCTGCCATTCTAGCACTCACCACCATATGTTCTCTTTAGCCCAGCTCTGAGCCCTTGCGGTGGTTCATTGGTAAACTTAATAGACATTTGAAGTAGGGTGATGGGGAACCGTTTGTGAATGTCAGTTGTCAGCCATAGTCGAAAGCTTTCATGGACATTCTCTGTCTCTATTAGAGTGTCCATCAGCTCATCCAAAAAGTCAAGTCCAAGGTGGCAGTTTTGCAGAAGTGCCCAACCTCCCTAGTTTAAAACAACAAAATATGAAGTTATCAACATTGTTCACAAACTGAAATCACCCTTTGTGAGCTAAGATGCAGGCTTTTCCTTCTGGAGGTGGTGTTAGCTTATTTGTTTTTTTCATGTAAAGAAGTGGTCCTTAGTTGTCCCATCTGCTCTTCTCAAGAAATCTCTACCTTTTCCATGTCAGTACATTTAAAACATACCTTCCCATGACTATACTGCTGATAAACACTGATAAATTTTGGCTTACATATGGGAGCTCAGGAGTAGCTCCATAGAGGAAGCTGCTAAACCTTGTTCTTCACAAGGGTACCAGGCTTGGAAAATAGCCACATATACATACTTAATTAATCTATTGTTATCAATCAATAGGTATCAAACTTTCTCATATGAATTCCCATACTACATATAGACATCTCATATACCTCTTCATTAAGAGGATATGTGAGACAATGAGGGAAAATAACTGCATTTCTCTTAACTAAACAAAAGGTGCTCCTCCTCCCTATTTTTGAATGAGTTTCTTTTCATCTGATCTGCTAATTAGCTCTTTATGAGGAGTCGTCAAACAAGAACCAAGTTGTCAAGAGGCAAAAGTCAAAGAAAAATAGGTTATACAGACGGGGAAGAAGCTCATAACACAAGAGTGTAAGAAACTTAATTTTTTCACATCAGCAGGCCCAGCAGTACTATCACCTGAGGGGCAAAGCATGCTAAATTGGAACATCTCACCTTTTCTTTCTCATACAGATAATTTTGTTCTTTAATTGCTCCACGTTTCACTTGTAAAATGCCTGTGCTACCAGATGGGCCCTCCCAAGTACAAATCCAGACTACAGCAATACAAAATATTTTGCTACACAACCTTGTTTTTCTCAAGTTTATGTAGCTATCAATAGTATATTTGAAATTAATTTTCTCGATTTAACAAAATGCATTTGTATTAGTAAAAATACAAAACAAAAAATGTTCTGAAGTGCTTGCTCAAGAATACTTACTAGTCATGTAACCAAAAAAAAAAATCAATTCAACTACGTTTATCAGTCAGCAATCTACAACAAAAACTCTATTTTATATGCAAAACACTCCATTTTCAATGAAAAACATCTGTATAGTATCAAAAAACTTGTTATGGCCAACTAAATGACTGAAAAGACAGTTTTATCACTTAAGACACTTATTTATATAAATAAATATAGGTTCTTGCATTAGCATTAACTACCCACCAAACAACCTTATTTCATGACAGGATTTTTATTTCTAAGTGTTTAATACAGCTACAAAAAGCATTCAGATTTTTGTCACTTACATGAGCCATTGTCTGCTGTAGAAGTTTACGAGCATGGATTTCTTGTCCCTGGCCCATGGAAACACAGCACGTTTCTGTCTTTAGTCTTTTTCCCAGAGCAGTAATTGAGTCCGTAGGATCAGAGCCCATGGAAAGAAAGCAAATGAGGGGAGTACGTGGATCTGACTCTTCCCATGTTTTCTCCAAATCCAAGATGACTCCCTCTGCGTATTTCTCACCCATAGTTTCAGTGATGTATTTTCTTGCCTATATTAAAAAGGGCAAATTTAAACTGTGACCTAACCATTTAATAGTTTTCTTCCCAGTGTAAACCAATAAGTCAGTTGAAGAGCAAAGACTGATAAAAATTTATACCAGAAATAAAAATATGCAACAAGTTTATTTTTACATGTCAATACATCATACTGTCTTTGATGGTGTTATTTCTTACAGCATTATAAGACCAGTTAAAATTTTAAAAATAATTATTATATTACAAATATCTGCATGTATTGTTATAGGTAATACCTATAATTACACTATAAAAAAAATAACCTCTCTAAAACTTCAGAAAAAATTAATTTTTTTACATATCATATCTCCATTAGACAGTGTGACTCCTAGCCTTCAAATCTAGGAAAAAAGGAGGAAAGCATTAAAGATGGGTTTCAAAGCTGTTAAGCCTTTTCCACCTTCATGGTTAAACAAACAACGAATTAACAGTAGTAATGATGAAAATAACTATCAGTAAGTAAAAGATCCAGAGGAACAGGTGAAGACCATCTCTTTTATTTCTTTTTGATTTATCTTTAGAAGTTTTAGATTATTGTTCTTTCTTTTCTGAGAAATAAGAAAGGCTCATTCAAACAGTTTTGAGATGATCTTTCTTGTACTCTTTCCCACTACAATGCTTTCATCTTGGATAAATCTTCCCCTTAATACCTCTGGGTTATTTCTCAGAGACAAAAGATATTCAGCATTAAGCATTTGATGAACTATCAGCTTTCATAAAATTGTAAGATGAAAGTGTATCTTGTTCCCATTAACAGTAGTGAGGAACTAATTTTGCATGATCTGTTTCAGTCATATAGCACACATCATAGAGATATTCTTTAGACAGTACTGTTTAACCTACTGACTTCTCTTCCTATGGGATTTTTGTGAATCCAATCACAATGTCTAAAGATGTGCATCCATAAAATTAATACCACGCTTTTACTGATGCATTCCAATTTCAATAATTTGTCATTAATTGCTCTGAATTGCCAGGAATTCAATTGTTTTTTTCTTTTGCACTGGAGATAAAGATTAAAAATAGGCTCCTAGAAGTTGATTTTTCTTTAAAATAGTCTGTTTAATAACCTTCAGTTTTATACTTATCTTCTTTTTAAATAGATGGCTTTAAATTAAAAATTTCAAACAGACTTTAATACAGATTTTTCCAAAATGGGTCTAATTCTTCCATGCAGGAAATGGTTCCTCAATTAAATTGTTTTCATGTTTCCTTTTCCCTCAGACAACTGAGTTCACTAAAATATTTTACTTCAGCCTAACAAGGGGACACTTCTAAAATTCCAGGGAGTAAGCAAGGACACTGAAAAGTACCTTCTGAACTGATAAAGAGATCTGGATAAACACATGTGACTCCAGCAGAAATCCTATTCCACAGTGAAATCATTGGATAATATTTGTTCAATTCATTAGAATAACTTTGCTAATGCTGCCCTTGTAATAAATGCATAAATTTTCTAAAATGAATTTCAGAAAACGCAACGTAATGGTCCATTACAGGAAGGTGCTTAGCATTACATAAAACAGCACTGAACTGCAATCTGGTAACTATTTATTCTAGTGATACCTAAATAGACCATGTTGGCTATATAAAAGTACCTGAGCTATGGTCCTGTCAGGACACCACGATCTGATAAGAAGAAGATGTCTGAAGCAGTCCAGAGATTGACCATAGCCACTGGGAACCAATTCTTCTTCGGGATTCTTACTATCAAACCAGATTTTCCACTGTTTCTCTTCACTGGAAATCTGCAGTTATGTCATCAAAGGAATAAGTCTCACTAAACAGACAAGTCATATTTGCACTGCCACTAGGTCACAAATTTTTAATGATAGTCAGAGACACATTATCCACACACAGACATTTGTTTAGCAATATTAGTACACAGGTTTAATAAGGCTATTAAAAATTATAGGATAAACTTCCAGGTTTTAAGTATGGAATTACAGAATGCAACAACACCTTTATGCATTCATGTTCTGAAAAAAAGAGCTACTACTCAGTATTTTTCATTACTTTTAACATATACCAAATGCTACTTACTTAGTTAGCTGCAATACACTCAGTGTCCGCTAAAACTGTTCATACAAGTGTTGAATTTACTGAACACCCTTTCCACCACATGGTTTGATCACTACCAGACAATCACTGTCAAACGAGAGATTAATTTTAAAAGCTCTTACATACTTGATCAAGAATATCTGAAAATTGTTCAAGTTTACTGAGCTCCACCAAGTTCAGCCAAGTCATATCCAGAATCCATTTAGCTGGCTTAGGAGGACAAGCTTTAAGGTCTAGAGAAGCACCACCTGCAAGAAATTGAACTTAGTTACAATTAGAACTGTTGGAGACACAAATACAAACAAACAAAGAAATAATAAATAAAATAAGACCTTTGGAAAATGTAAACTAGATACTACAAGACTATTTCACATGATTAAGCTTTCCCAAACTGGAGAAATATGACTTAATAACTAAGGAAGGTCATAAAGAAATTTCTGAGTTAGGTAATATGCAAAATTTACTTTCAAATCCTATGTTTCATCTAAATTTACATAATTTTTTAAAATCCAGAACAGCTTCTCATTACAAAATAAATCTATGTTTTACTGCAAAAGAATTAACTTGGCTTTGGGTTCATTTCAATGTTTTTTTCTTTGATTTTTTGTTGATGTAGATAATGCAACAACTTTGCCAATGTATACATTTGCCTTCCTTGAAATTCAACTGAAACTAAAAGAAAGCAAAAACAAAATAAAAGGAAAACACCAAACACAAGAATCCAGATTTTTAATCATGAGGTTACAAGGGTTTTCTACTTTATAAAATCACACCATATTTTATGAAGCAGAGTTTATAGTTTGGTTAATTTATAATATTTTCTTATATTATATACCTTAAATGTAGTCTTTCTTAACCAATTTACCTTTTGAGGCTTTACTGGTTTTTTTGTGCAATGTGCCTGGAAATAAATGCTTTTTGGGAAAAGATATTCCAAAGATATATTTATCAATATTCAGTGTGCTGCTATAAATTAGAACTACCATACAATGTTATCTGTCACCAGATCAGAAAGATAACCATGTATTCTTACAATTGACTGGCTTCTAATGTACAAAAGAAAGAAGCAGGTTGGCTTGGAGAAATAACCAAAGTTTTCTATAATAATATGTATGCTCTACTTAAAATTGTTCCATAGTTTCAACCTTTAATAAGTGTCAGAAATTCTTCGTGCTTCACTCTGTTTCTTTGTATATCAATCTTCAAAGTAAGCAATAATGTGAAGAGAAATTTATGCTCCTCATAGAGTCCTCGAGCAGTATATTTGAACACTTCATATGTCATATATTCAATAATATTAGTAATCCTCTTGCTGGTTATAGGGCTCTTGGTAGACCTGTCAGAAGAAAGGTCTGCAGTTGAATGTTTGCAGTTGCAAATGACAAAAAGCCATAGTTCTGTATTTTCAAAACATGAAAGATAACAGATCACAAGCATAAAATATCAGCAGCAAGCTAGCAACAACTTTCAGATTGAAGGAACAACAAAAAAAAAAAATAATTTCTGATCAAGCCTTTTTGCATACCTGAAAATCAATGTAGTATAATAGTTTTTAACTGTCTAATGCCGAATTTTGAAGGACTGCAAGTACATTAGAAGATTCGTTGCCTTGGTAACTAACAGACGAAGTCTTATGGGTATTTAAACTGACAATTCATGGTCAAGACTGTAAGAAGCAAGTCTTCTTTCTGATATTAGCTTACAACAAATCTTTATTGTACTACAAGCACCTCCAGGACTGGGTAAATACAACTTATTGTTAGCTAAATTACCTGGCCAGGGAGCGGTCAAAAAGCCACAAAAACTGCCGAAGCGAAGTCTGATACATGACATTGACCATGCTCATCTCAGTAATAAGGAAGTACAAGATGCTTCCTCGAGTTGCAACTGAAAAAGAAAAGAAACAAGAATGTGTTCGAAGTAGAAATGCAGAGCAGAAAACTTTAGACCTCTACAACATGTACAGTGGGTTTAATACTAATGATAACGATAACTGAAGTTCCTTGAGTTATTGTATTCTTTACTGCATAGAAAAGCAATAAAATTATTCATTTAATCCTCATTTATACATCAGCAAAAAAAAATCTTTTCTGCAATTAATGCATACTATGTAAAGCCTAGTTTCAAATATGAGCATATCTGGAGAGCAGCTGGATGGTACACTGCAATGTTCAGATTGTCAGTAGAACATATAAAAATTATGGTTGTTTGAAGTACTGTTTGAATGTCCAAACAAATTTCTCTTTACAGACTTTTATAGGAGTCATCTAAAAGCCAAATGAACTATATTGATTTAACTTACCCAGCACTGATTTAACTTACTTTCAGTAGTCATTAGTTTTAAATACAAAGGTTTTACAAATTCTGCAAAGCTTTCTTATACACTAACTGTACCATTTCATACTTTCCCTAAAATGCAGGTAATTCCAGAGAGCTTTCCTTTTTTTCCTCCACTTTTTTCACATTTTCACCTGTCAGTTAAAATCCAAAAGACAGATGAAATGTGCTGACTGTAATAACTTATGGAGAAATGATGAAGCATTCATCAGAACAGATATAAAGAGGATTTACCAATATACTGGGCCTGTAAAAGAGTGTCAACATGTTGAACTCAAACATACAGTTACCTAAACACCCTAAAGACCAGCCCACTTGTATATAGAGCAATGGGAAGTCTACAATGAGAATAGATCACTCCATTTTATAAATTCCACATGAACCTTAACATTGAATATTTTCTCCATGATCACGCAATATGACATTTCCTAGATACATTTTACTTATGGGAAAACAAAGATCCTTCCCACAAATTATGGTCTTCCTGATCTTATCCTACTGTTTCTCCTACTCTGAGTATTGATGTTTTAAATACGTGGTCAAGCCATTTGTCTTTCATCACTACCTTCACTCACCAGGTCTATACTCTTCACGGGCTGAGTTGATCTGTATTTCAGTTTCAGCAGAAGTTTGCAGTTTCTCTGTTACTTCTTCAGCAGTCTTCTTAGTGTCAGTCAATACAATTAGTAGACTCTCATCATCTGCCAGAGAACTTTTAGTGCTTGTAAGTCGGAACAAAAGGTTATCTTCTAGGTCCTTAATCCTCCTTTTGTTCATAGTCACATCTTCAATAAGATCAGTTCTTTCTTTCTCTAATTCCTATTGAAATACGTGGTAATATTTGGAAAACAGAAAATCAATCAAAAATAAAAGCAAAATAAAACAGTTTAAAAAATACTGATCCTACTAAAACAGTGTAAGTCAAGAGTAACTGCAGTAATTTGGGGGTAAGAATTCCAGTGGTATTTCTGACACAAGGTCTATTACCAGGTTTCTGAACCGGCTACATAAGTAGGCATTAACAACTCTTTTCAATAAATACTATGGAACATCCTCATATCATGCCCTAAAAGAATAAGATGCTCAGAATAGTAATTGTTTTTCTTTCCTTTCTGTTTCAGAAAAGACAAGTGCAAAGACCTTTCCAGGTATAGGACTTTTTTTTTCCACTCCATCTGATCTCATCCTCATTTATGCCTTGTTTTTTAATCAGCATATTGAAAATTTAGTCTCAGTTACAATGGCCATCCTAAGTCATCAAATTAAGCAGCAAATATTTCAAAAAGTGCCTCTGAAAATATTCTTCCATCAAACAGGGATGATGGAAGCCTTTCACTAAAATGCTTCATTGATTAAGAAAATATGTAGAACGTAAGTGTTTATTTGATTATTTTTTATAATATAGTCTGTGTGGTTTATGTACCTAGTTTGTTTTCCAGTGCTCTTATATAAAAGATGGACACCTGTTAATCAACAGTTTCACATTAAAAAAAACACCAAACCTGTTTGAAATATCTAAAAAAAAATATTCTTCACAGATAATAGTCCTTTCAGTTCATTCTTATAATACTTTTTAAATTAACCTTTAAAAACTTATTACAAATTAATTGCTCAGAGATAAAAATCCTCTATTGAAATATTACAAAATGTTTCAATACATTACAGTGAAATAAAAAGAAAGAATAGAGACCGGATGGGTTAAGAGTCTTTATAAGATATGAATCAGCAGTAAGTGAGCCAGTTGGTAGAAATATTGGCTATGTCTACAGAAGTACTCCTTCTTTGTTTACAAAGGTCTGGTGAACAATTTGAACTAACTTGGAAGTTGTGTGTTCACCTTTGCCAAGTCCACTTCTGCACTGCTCACTGGCTGCTAATATTCCAAATAAACAGGGACAACACTAAGAAATACATAACCTCTCAAATAGCACTCGAGGCTTAATGGATCTGAGACCTCAGCAAGGCTTAAGGAAAGGGTTTATTCCCACATTTGAGTAGCCTTCATTTATACAGATTTGAAACACTGTTACAAGTTGGATATTGCTATTTTGTTTTCTCGCATTCCAAACTTGCGGTCTTCTCACCCTACATTCTCCTTACATTCCTAAGTAATTCAAGTATTCATTTCTTTCAAAGAATGTCCTTTTACCTTAAAAAGGAAATTAAGAAAAATCATTGTATTAGTATCAGATTTAGGGTTTTTTCTTGTCACTTGTACAAAAGGTACATTGAAACATCATCATCAGGTAGAAAATATTATTTTACAGTCATTATAGAATAATGTAAATGCCACATAACTTAAGAGATGTGCTTACAGATTCAAAAGATTCTGACAAAAACTGATGAAAACAGACAAGAAAACTACAGTTAACTGCATTTTAATCAACTGATGCCTTGTGAAACTAAAGAAAAACAGGTAACAATTTTAGGAAGCAAGACAAGCATCATGTAAGTTTGATGAATCAGAAACCTTTTTTTAAAAGTATAGTATTAAAAGAAAGTTAGCATCCAATTAAATATAATAATTAACATGCTGAGCCAAATTAAGTTTCACGTTTTGCTGAGTTCAGTTTAAAAGGTTAAACATACTTTGGAGTGCAATGCATTTTAAAAACTGAAAGCTGTTTTCCGCACAAGAAGAGCCTGAGAAACAAGTTGGAAACAGAATTAACAAACTAAAGTGAAGGATTCTTAGATGAGAACCTTAGTGAAAAAAATCCATCTATTAAGCTCTTAAAATACTTTTTGCAGATCAGAAAGTGGACACAGTTAAAAGTTTTCTTCGTAACTTCAAAAATTTCCAGTCAGAACAGCAAGGATGAAGAAAAACTAAGCCAAGTTGCCATGTACATAAATTTAAGGAACTTGCATCAAAGAGGCTGTTTTGAATCCGGCTTTATGGAATTCCTTTCACAAGCAGATGACATTTTACAGTCTGTAACAAAGTACGCTAGTTCTTGTTAATATCCATAAAATATAAAAGCTGCTAAATAGCTTATATCATTCTATCAAAAATGATTCACAAGTACAAGAATTTGTTCCTTACGAATCCTGAGCCTTTTTCCAGCACAGATCTTGAAATATGAATGTGAAAATTCAAAAACCCATAAACAGTTCTTGCATGTTATAACTCCACTACTAATCTGACATATCCATGACACTAAATAAAAAATTTTTTGTCAAATTTCTTAACAGCTAATGTATCAAAATAAGGATATCAATAAAATAACATGTTATACTACATTCAGACATATATCAAGTCTCTCAAATCCAATTATTCCATGAAATAGAGTATAATTAAATTTATACAGATGTGCCAGCTGCCCTTTGACCTTCTCATGCTTCACTCACATCTTGGAATTGGTTTAACATTCTGATAGAAGAGATCAGTACCAGCATTCTTATCAGTAATCAGTCAATTCTGTGAAATGTATTTGACACAGATTTTACTAATGAGCATACCAAACAACACAGTAGCAGACAGTTAGACTCTGCAGAAACTTCAAATGATGAGGTGTAAACACTCCTTTTCCTTCTTGCATGTCTAAATCTCATTCTTTCTAAGATCAGAACTGTATCAGAGACAGTGGAATGGCAAGAAGGATAGAAATGTGCATGCAAATCCTGAAGAACACTAATTTCAGAGAAATAATCTCTTTTTGGGATAGAATTTCCTCACATACATTCTAACACTGGATATCACAAAGCAGTGATACTGCTCAAATCATTTGGCAAACTGCCTCACAGCTAAACAATTCCATCACTTCCCTTCCAAAGGCTACAAAAGGTAGCAAGAATCCAGACACTTAAGAGAGGAATGCCCAAATTCCCAAAGATGCATAATTAGATACCACAGAAAAAAAGGTATTGGATCACAGGATATTTCAAATTGACTCTTCAGGAAACCTTGAACCACAGGATGTATGAACAGAGGCAAAGTAAACTGTAAAGTGGTACGTATATTCTATAGAACTCTCCCTTTCTGTCAGGCAGCCCACTTGTCATTTATCTAGCAAAAATATCCCCCAGGTGGTCTCAAACAAAACAGTAGTGAGTATACTACTCTGAGAATCTGGTTCAGAAAGCGTAGTATGTCCACTCATTAGACATTCCCTGTTAGTGGCAAAGAGACAGCCAGATAGTAGAATAATTTTAATTTGGAAGGCACCTACAGAAATTAGCTAGTTCAACCCCCTGCTCAAAGCATGTCGAATAATTCAGTTGCTCAGGGCAATGTCCAGTTGAGTCTTGAACCCTTCCAAGAATGGAAATTCCACAAAATCACACAGTAATCTGTTCTTGGATTCCTGGGTAATCTGTTCCTGGTTTTGACCGCTCTCAATGTAATTATTTTTTCCTAATATCTAATCAGAATTCCCCATGTACCAACTTGAGTCTGTTACTTCTCAGTCTATTGCTTTGCACCTCTGATAAAAGTCAAGCTCCTCTCTTTCTGTGTCTTCCAAGCAAGCATACAGAAACTGCAATGACTGGAGGAATTTGTTGATAAACTGACTTTCATCTGAAGGAATGTGCTGTATTGCAAGGCCCAAGAAGTGAAGTTTGGCATAAGGCTTTGTGAATATACACATCACAGCATGTTTCAGATAAACAGTGATAATTTCATTACATAGTGGGTTGTCAAGCTGTCAGTGGTTGAAGCAAAGCTGATGGTGCAATGAACCTGTCTGACAAAATATAGACCGTCACAGAATGAGTGTGATTTCTCTCATGAGATCCATGGACTGTTTGGGAATGAAATGCAACTACTTGACATGAACAAGATGACTGAGACCGTTAACGAGAAACATCTTACATTTGGCGAGGGGGGGAGGTGGTGCTGGAAGAACAAGAGAACCTCAACAAATGCCACACTAAGGGAACAAAGACATTCACCTCATTCCTCTCTAGTGAAGGTAGCCTGGAACTATTGCCAAAATCTTAGTAAATACACAGTCATAGTGTCTCCAACATTGCATGATTTTATAGCTACAGGGATTAGGTGTTCAGTAGTTTAAAAAATACCAATCAGCCTCTCTCCAGAACTGCTGGTGGCATGTTGATTGGGATTGTCATCCTGAAATTGGACTTCCTCAACTAATATATCTGCATAGTCAAAATCAGTAGGTTTCCCCTTGGAGCAAGAAAGTAGCTAAGTCTAAATCCTTTTCACCAAAAGGTTGGTGACACCAACTATCCATGGTTATGTTGCCCTGAGCTCCACAGTGTGTAGACAGAAGAACATCAGTTTTTATTCTAAGCCCTTTTCCTTTTCATAGGCCATTCTCATGAAGTTGTAAATCATTGAGGCAGAAAAAAATAAGGTGAACATGGTAAGGTTGCAACAATAAAGAGAAATAGAAACTTCCACATAAATAAGTCAATTGCTTCTGTGCCAGTTTTTAAATCATCACAAATAGGTTATATTAAGAATAATCACAATAGAGAGAGTCAGAAAGTTACCCTGTAATATGGTAATAGAAAGTAACAAATTAAAATTAAAGTAAAGCATTCTACAGGTAAATGTAAAAAGTACAACCAGGAAAACAGATACAATCAATTCTTTTACCTGTTTCTCTGTGAGAATGACTCTGCCTAAGAGTTGATTTTCAAGACCTTTCATCGTCACAGTAAAGTCAATTATGGAGGTTCGAGCACTGATTTCAGGAGAGTAACACGGATTTGACAGTTTTGTAGTAATGTAAAGTCTGAAGCCATCCATAACTTCTACTTCCTTATCACCAACTTTCACCTTAAGAAAAGTATTAAAAAGAAGTCTTGAGATATCAAGAACCAGTACACACTCTTTCAGATACTTCATATAGGAAAAAGGGCTACATTTTTTTGTTTAAAGGCATAAAAATACAGTTTTAAATTATACAACTGATGCAAACAATTTGCTGAGAATACCTATGGACCACTTAAAGTAGCCCATTCACAGATTATTTCATTTTTTTTGAATTGTCATAAGGAAAAGGATAAGGAACTCTATACACTAAATATATTGAGCATTTGTAATCTTAAACTCTACTTTTTTATTTTTTTTTGTATTAGCATTAATCAAATTTAAATTACTTTACTTTTTCATAGTCCTATATTTAGTAGGCGTTATTTTGTTAAGGGCAAAGGTGGGGGGAGGGAAGGAAAGGGGCATTTCCACTTGTTTGCTCATTTGTTTTATTTTTACCTTGTTAGCTGAACCTGTTTTAATGATGTTTCTTTCCAAAACATTATCCAGTGCTGGGTCAAGCTCTTCTCCAACATCTTCTACTAAGAGAGGCCTTCCCAAAGAAAGGCTGTCTTCTAAATGATTTCTAAAATACTTGTGATTCAAAGAAGTGATCTAAAAATATAAAAAGAGATCTATATATTATGATATGACTAGTTAACGAGCTTTATGGTTTTTTAATATTTATAAATTATTTCATTTTGTTTAAATTACTGCAAAAAACAATGGTCTGATGAGTAGACTAGTATTAAGGTGAGAATTGTGACCACAAGAAAAGGTAGCATCAAATTACCATATTCTCTCTCAGATCTCATAGAACTAAACTTCTATTTTGCAACTGCAAAAGTAGAAGCAAAGCAGCACTGAACATTTGCAGTTTTTACATCCTGTGAGTGCAACTACTCAAGAATTTCACAGTAGAAATTCACAGGGACCTTTTAGCACCTTCCATTTTATCCTGGATAACATCCCCAAGTCAAACTGCAGCAGGGTCAATTCCAAGACCAGGGCTCTTCTGGTTTGTTTTTTTTTCTCCTTGAAAATTAGGTGGTTACATCGGACAAGACCTTAAACATTCTTTGCTTTAAAATGTAGTCCTCAGTATAACCATGATTAATTTTTAACACATGCACAAAGCACAAAGCACATTCAGCTTAGATTTTAAAAACGCTGTAAAACAAACTAATAATAATTTTTAACATAACTAGCTAGGCATCCATTAAAGGGTTCCACACCAAGATAAAAATCAACATTAAACTGGTAGAAATACTTTCAGAGCCACTCTATTATCACCCCTCAAGTTCCTCTTTATGGTTTTCAGGCATCTTTTTTTCAAGGTGATTTATTGGTGTAATGATAATTGTAGAAAGTAAGGACTTTCTTTCTCATACTTTCATGTTTGCATTGAATTGGTGTTTCTTGCCTTAGACTGTACATTGTGGTACTACTGTCTTCCCTGTATACTTGCAGAATACTTAGCACCTGACCTCCATACTAAGACAACAGAAATTAAAAATAATTTCTGATTAAAAGGTGATAAAAATATCATGCTATGAACCTTGATTTTAAACATTTAGATGAAATTGTAATAATGAACTAGTTGATGTTTTTTTCCTAACATTTACAGTATTCTGCAAACATATTTATTTACCAGACATTGCCCATCCAGCCAATTACCCACAGTTTATGTTTCATTAAAATAAATTCATTAAACAAATGGAGTCACTGGTGCTAACAGGCTTCAAATGTACACTTTCATATCTAGTCAAATTTCAAATGTAACAAAATATATCTGAGATGTCCTTTATATCCAGACTAGACATTTTATGTAAACGGCATTTGCTAAGCATTATGTGAATCACTGAATTGTAATATTTTGTAAGCTAAGAGTTTCTAGGGATTATGAAAGTGTGGGAGCCCAAACCCAGCTTTCAGCAAAGGAAAACAAGGGCTGACAAAAACCTCGTGATCTGAAAGAGCTGGACCCTTCTCACAAGACCTGTTAAAGTTCTACCTCATGGATCAAGCTTGGCTCCAGCAGAAATCAGAAAGGACTTTTGAGATGATTGTATCAAACCATGTCTAAACCCCTGTAATCCCTCTGTCCCCCATGTAATCCTACTAGAAGAAAAATTAACTATTTGGAAATTGCAGTAAAAATTTGTGTAACTCCCCAATTAACATAGGTTATCCCCTTCATTAACATACAGCCCCAGATGCCTTTAAAATAGTGTTCTCGTGTTCAATAAACTATTCCAGTTTCCCCATACTGGGATCGTGTCTAGTTTTTATTTTTCAGACTGCCACTAATGTCGCCACAACCGTGGGGCTGAGAACCTTCTAACATTTAGAAGATTCGTCAGCCATCGGCTGGCTGGACCAAGGGAAGCAGCACTCCTTGTGTTTCGGTGGTGTGTGCGTAGTCAGAACTGAAAGAAGACGGAAGCCGTGCACGGAAACTTGTCCTCAGCAGGCGGGAACTGCTGAGTGAGCTGACTACGAACTCCGGATTGGGTAATTATTTTAAAGACTTTGTAACAATAAGTAGGGTACAATGGGGTCAAACGTATCAACTGAGCAAAATCATGCTTATTTAATCCTGCAAAAAGTGCTAAAGCAGCACGGAAAAACACTGGACGAATCGTCCTTACAAAGCTTGTTGCTCTGGGCTCAACATAACTTTGCAGAACTGAATGTAACTAACTTTTTAGACGATGCTTTATGGGACAGAGTGGGGGTGCGATTGTGGGAAGAGGCAACGCAGGGAAATGAAAAAGCTACAAAAGTTTTAAAGCCATGGAGAATTTTATACGAGACCCTGAGAAACCCGCGCCGGCGGAAGCAGCAGCGGGACCCGAGCGGGAACCACTCAGAAGGCAGGAAGGACCCGGAACCCGGAACCGAAAGAGGCACCGGGAAAAACAAACACAAGCAGCGCACGAGGTGTGCAAAAACCGGGGCTATGGAGCGTGAGCGGAGGAGAGGATCCCACAGAATCCCCGGGGGGCTCCGGGAAAGGTCCGAGGGAGGAAAGAGCCCCAGCGGGACCGTCGGCGAAGGAGGGAGCGAGCGGAAGCCCAGCGGCAGCAGCACGAGACAAACCCGGGAACAGAGGGACCCCAGGGAGTGGGGCAGACACAAAGCTGCCGACTTCAGCAGTAGTCAAAGCAAAGCAGCAAAAAACCCCTTCCTTGGTTTTTTTTCCTTTTTCTTTGCAGCCTAAACTAAGAACTGGTCTTTTTTTGGAAACCCTTTTGTTTATTAACCTAACTATTTCAGTTTCACAGTCTGAGTAAGGCGAACAAAACGCTACCAATGGAGAGACTGTCCCCCTGCGCAAAAACAAACAAACAAAAGGAAAAAGGGGGGGGAAGCGAGGGAAGCAAAGACCCTTTGCTGCATGAAGACACCCTTCCGTAACTAATAGCCAAATTGTTTTAAATGTATGCATAGCTGTATTTTTGAAAATTTTAAAGTTTTCACAATAACAATTTTCCTTAAGTCCAAAAGCCAAATTAACACAGAAAGACATATATTTGCCTTAAAAATAGAAGAAGTATATATTTTATCCTTGAACTATAGGAATGTTTATATATATTTGAAATTTAAATTGAACATGAAGTAAAATATGCTTATGTTTTTACAGGTTATACTATCATAAAAAACAGAAAACATATATTACTAATCTAAGGGTGAGAAACAAAAAACGCCAATTTCTCAGTTCATAACCAAAAGACACTGTAAAATGAAACCCAAAAGTATGTTTGTATGATGTTTGTTCGATGGCCATCGAGTATGAATGTGTGAATGTACGCATGCGTGTGAAAATACAATAATTAATATGTTCTGATTTATACACAAATGCATATTACCTCACATATGCACAAACACCCTTAGATGAAGAAAACATATCACCCTGAGTTGAATAGAATTTCATTTGCAGAAATGTTTTAAGTTAAATAAAAGTTTTCAAAAACAAACACTAAAAAACACTTTCAGGTAAAAGTCAGGAGCACACGAACCCTGAAGTCATCAAGTTATTAAGTTTGGTTCAAAATCAATTGCTTATAAGTCAATAGAATCTTTAGAGGATAGCTTAAAAAAGATTTTATAAGAGTAATTTCTAATAAGAAATAATAGAAATAAGTTAAGTTGTTTAAACAAGTTTTATATTAATCCAGAGTTATTTAGTTTAGCATTGTTGGGAATTTTTCCTTCTTGCATTTTGTTCCTTGTTTACTTTTCTATATCCAAAAGTATCTAATAGTCTTTCTGGTTGGTTTAATGTTCTTAATGTTAGTGCTAAGTTTAAGAAAACAATTTATGTAGCAACATGCAGAATGCCTTAAAACAGCTCGGATTCCTTCACATGCCTTTATAATGCCAAACCTTGTGGCCAAAACTATTCTGACACACAATGCCTTTGCATAATCATACTTTCCATCTCAGGTATATAAAAGGCTGTACATTGCCTTGAAAAAGGAGCCTCCTTGCTAACATTAATTTCACTTGTGGTATTAAAAGTAAGACTGCAATGTTTCTTGTTAGATCCATTTAAGAATACATTTGCTTCTAAAATGCAGCTATAGAATTTGTTATTACTCACTCTGAACTAATGCATCAAAGCATTGATAAGTTGAAGAAAAAAATAGTAATCAAAACTTAGATTACATGTTTAGTTAGCATGATAAATTTAATACTCTAGTTAAAGAAAACATTTAAGGTAATATTTGTATTCCCTTGTATTTTGTCTTGCATTAGCAAACGTTTGATCAAAGTTTTTTCCGAAATTTTTGTTTTTTAGAAAAATAAAAAAAAAAAAGGGGCAGATGTGGGAACCCAAACCCAGCTTTCAGCAAAGGAAAACAAGGGCTGACAAAAACCTTGTGATCTGAAGGAGCTGGACCCTTCTCACAAGACCTGTTAAAGTTCTACCTCATGGATCAAGCTTGGCTCCAGCAGAAATCAGAAAGGACTTTTGAGATGATTGTATCAAACCATGTCTAAACCCCTGTAATCCCTCTGTCCCCCATGTAATCCTACTAGAAGAAAAATTAACTATTTGGAAATTGCAGTAAAAATTTGTGTAACTCCCCAATTAACATAGGTTATCCCCTTCATTAACATACAGCCCCAGATGCCTTTAAAATAGTGTTCTCGTGTTCAATAAACTATTCCAGTTTCCCCATACTGGGATCGTGTCTAGTTTTTATTTTTCAGACCGCCACTCCCCCCCCTTGTGTCACCCTGTTCTGAGGGAGCTTTGGGGGAACATCTGCACCCCAACACAGCATCCAACGCATCCCAAAGTGTGCTGGGACCCCTTTGAACCTGGGAATTGAGGGGAACCATGGAAAACCCTTCTCAGAGAGAAAATTGGGTGACCTGAGTCCTGGATGCTTTTAGGAAAGAGGTCTAAACATTTCTTGAAGAATGGAGGGGGGTGACTTTTTTATTCTTGACCTTTCCAGTTCTCCATTTGGGGGCAGGATGTCCTCTGGGCCAATGTTTTGTTCCCTTTGCAGTGAGTGCAGCCTCAGAGGGCTGAGCCCTCTCTGGCTGGGCTTGGCCTCTCCTGCAGAGACTCAGGCCTGGCTGGGCTGCCCCAGGCAGACGCTGCAGGAAGAAGAGCTCAGGCCGCCTGGCTCTGGTGTCCCTGGGGCTCAGCCTGTGCCCCATTGCTGTGCAGGGGCTGAGCCCCACCTCTGCCTCGGGGCCTTGGCCAAAGGGCTGGCAAGGAAGAGGCCCAGCAGCCTTGGGGCCTGCCCAGCTTTCCTCCTCCCTGGGGGCTCTCAGTCCTCCCCTGACCCCGTGTGGGCCCAAGGCCTTGCTGGCTTCGGGCTCACGGCCCGCCGGCACCATCCCAGCGGCCTGACCCCCCTCCTTCCCCTCTCTCCAGCCTCTCCTGCCTTTTCTGGCAAGGGGCCATCCAAGGAAAACCCCGGTTCTCAGCAATGGCACCTGTGGCACGGCTGCAAGGCTCGAGTGGGCCAGGCAAGAGCAGGAGCACCGAGAGCCTGAGGAGCCAGGAGATGCCCTGGCTGGGCATCCTGCTGCTGCAGGACGAGCTGACACCTCTGCACAGTCTCTGCCCGTCCCTGCCAGACGACTTCTGCCCAGGCTCTGGGCACGGGGACGCAGCACTGACAGTTTTCAGCCACCACGCTGTTCCACAGAGGCTGTGATGTCACAAGGCCCTTGCCTGGCAGCCAGGAGATGGGCAAGGCAAGGCAAGGACGGAGCCTCTGAGCCACCAGCACGCTGTCCTCAAAGGCTGCAGTGGCACAGAAGCCCAGAGTCCCTGAGGTTGGTAGAGACTTGGGAGATCAACCGGCGTCCAGCCTACGCCCCATCCCCAGCACGTCAAGCAGACCACGGTACTCAGTGCCATGGCCAGTCTTTGCTTCAACACCTCCAGGGACGCTGACTCCACCACCTCCCTGGGCAGCCCATTTCAATACCTAATCCCTGTTTCTCTCCAAAAAGTCCTGCTCCTGTCCCTGACAAACAGCCCCTGACAGGCAGGTCCTCGTGTCCTCTTGTCCTGTCGCCTGTTGCCTCGGAGAAGGGGCTGACCCCCACCTGGCTCCAGCCTCCTGTCAGGAAGTTGTGGACAGGGAGAAGGTCAGCCCCGAGCCTCCTCTTCTCCAGCTTGGAGAAGCCCAGCTCCCTCAGCTGCTCCTCACAGGCCATGCACTGCAGACCCTTGCCCAGCTCCATTGCCCTGCTCTCCACCCACTCCAGCCCCTCAAGGTTCTCCCTGAATTGAGGGGCCCAGAGCTGGACACAGCACTCCAGCTGTGGCCTCACCAGTGCCCAGTCCAGCAGAAGCATCACTGCCCTGCTCCTGCTGCCACACTCTTTCTGATCCAGGCCAGCCTGCCCTTGGCCTTCTTGCCCACCCGGGCACCTGCTAGCTCAGGTTCAGCCTCTGTCCACCAGCACCCCCAGGGCCTCTCCCACAGGGACCCTTTGCAGCTCCTCTGCCCCCGGCCTGGAGCTGCAGGGGGTTCTTGTGGCCAGAGGCCCCAAAGGCACCAAAGGCACTCTTGAACCTCATGCCCACAGGCTCGGCCCAGAGGTCCAGCCTGTCCAGGTCCCTCTGCACAGCCTTCCTGCCCTCCAGCACATCCACACTGCAAACCAACTTGGGGTCCTCTGCCAATTTGCTCATGGAAGACTCAGTGCCCTCCTGCACATCCCCACGAAAAATAGGCAACAGGACTGGGCCTGTTACCCAACAAGTTCTAGTGCTTGACAAAGGAGCCCACCCAGCAGTGGGGAGAAACTGCTGGCAGGAGACTGAATGGGGGCAATAGACAATGGATGATGGACAAGTTCTGGGCCATGGCCATTTGTTAGAAAAACAAAGTGAAACCTTAAGGCCTGCCATACTTCAGTGGTCAGAGACCTGGCAGAGAAATCTCTTTTTGAGACCTGGACACCAAGAAGGCAGAATTTCCAAACCACAAAGACCCTTAGAGAAACCAGAGATGAAGACAAAACTAACACAGTTACTGAGGCTCTCTCTATCCAGGGAAAAGACAAGAAAAGGACAAAAACTGTGGACTAAGCATCTTGCAAAGTGAGAAATCAAGAACCAAGAGAAGAGAGAAGAAGAATTCCTGCAGAGAACGGGTAGGCTAATGGACAGGGATTCTTTTGTCTGCTAAAATGTAGAAATTGTTAAAAGTTTTGAGAACTGATGTCCAGGTGTTAGAGAGCAATTCCTGTGTCCCTTCAGTGCTGAATGAATAGGGTCACCTCTGGAAACCAACCAACTGCTCAGAGATTTTATTCCCCGGCTTTCACTGACAGTTTCTGGGGACCCAGTTGAGACAAAGCAGCACCGACAGGGCAGAGCAGAGGAATCGTTGGCCCTGCAGCGTGTACCAAAGGAGTTTTGGGGAGATCTTCCAATTCCCTGGTCTGGAGAGTTCACCACGCCTTCTTTTCTGGGAAAAAGAACAGGCCATGAATTTTGGGGACTTGATTTTAAGGCCTTTTGCCTGCACATAAGGCACAGCAATGGGAAGGACGCAGCGTGAGGCTGAGAGGTTTCTGTCATGGTTTGTGGGCTTGGGTGAGATTGGGCCATAATTACAGGACACCTGTAAAATCTGGGCTTTGGGAAAGGTTGGGGAGGGTTGGGAAAGGTGTTGAAAGTGTGGTTTTGCCTGAGGTGTTAAACATGGGAGTGGGTCTGTCTTTCCAATTCCCAAGAGAAGAGATCCCAGAAAGCTCCCCTGCAGGTTGTGTTTTAGGGAACAGGAGAAGAGACCGAGGGTAAGGGGTTTCTTTCCTGGAGGGCAGGGCTGTCGTTCACTTGCAGGAGCCCTGCGCTGAAATTGCCAGTCTGACTGCCCAAATTGAACACAGCTGAAGATTCCTGCAAGACAAAAAGTGCCATGACAGAAAGATCTTGCTGCCCATGGAGTGCCCAGGGTGGCCCCCAACTGCATGTGAAACCCAAAGGTTCCAGGCTTTCTTTCCTGGGGGAAAGGCCGTGACATCCCAATGAGTCCCGTGGCAGACAGGTGGGGCTGCACTGTGGGGGTGTGAGGTGTTGGTTCTTTGGTTTCCAGGGGCTATTCCAGAATGGAAAGGACAGGTCATGACATCACAATGGGGCCCATGGCACAGGGGTTGGGTGGCACTAGGGGCTGTGAGACATTGGTGTTTTGGTTTCCAGCAGCCATTCTGGAATAGAGACGACAGCCCGTGACATCACAAGAGGGCCCTTGGCACAAAGGTGGGGCTTCACTTTGGGGTTGTAGGGCTGTAATGGTTTGAGAGGTCCAAAATCCAGTTCTTGAGTTCAAGCCCCCCTCCCACATCTCAGCCCAGTGTGAGATGGGTTTTCCAGACAACACATGAGACTCAAAATGGGGGGAAAGGATTATATTATATTGACTGTACAGATAAATATTAAATTACATTAGAGACACAATCTCAACTATCTCTACCATGATAAATGAGTATTTACAATGGATCAAATCTCTTCTTCCTCCAAATAAAAGTCCAGGAGGGAAGAAGGAAGAGATCCTTTCCACTCTCAGAGCAGCAGTGTCTCTAGGGCAGCAGGCTCTCTTCTTCCATGCAGCAGCTGGAACTGGATCTCTGCCAGTACACACAAGGGGGGTCTCCAAGCCCCTCTTGGCCCTTCAACTCCAAGCGAGGGTCTTTCTCTTCTGTGGGCTGCGTAGCAGGGACAAGGCTCGCCTCACCACGTCATATCATGGGGTGTAAGACATCCCATGAAGGTCCCTTCCTCAGGGGATTCACCCCTGAGTCAGAACGTCTCGGGCAGCTTTCAGTTGAAAACCTTTGCCTCAAGAGTTCTATCAGAGCTCCTGTGCTCTGTCTCAGGCTGCCAGCCTGGCAGCAGCAATGCGGGGGCCAAGGTCACCCCTCCGCATTCCTTCTGGCTGTCCCGGTCCAGCTTCGGGATGCCTTGAGCTTCTCAGCTCCTCTTTTCGATGCTGTAGCACTCCAAGACTCTTCTCAAGAGTCCATCTCTTCCTCCTTCCTAGGAGGTCTCAGAGGGGTTTGGGGTGTTTGTTTTAGTTCTTACCCAAACTTTCTCTCTCTTCAGAAAACTCTGTGTCTCTCTGATTAGCTGCGTGCTTGGTTTGCTGCTTCTTCAGTTCTTATCTTCTTCTGGCTCTCTGCCACCGTTTCTCCTGTCAGTACTGCTCTGCCGCTGCTTCTGCTGCTCACGGTGGAGGGAAAAAACCTCCCAGCTCTCAGCTACAGATACTTAGCGCAGTCTAACACTGTTCCAAGTCCCCATAGCCCCCAGCAAGGGGCTGGGTGGGGGCCATAGCCCCCAACAGGGCTACTGCCCCTTCTCCTTGTGGCCTCAGAATATGGCTACTTGTCCAACAACAACTACAGCTAACCTTCTTTTCTGGTCTGGGTGATATGTTTATATTTTGCAGAAGTGCTCATTGGTTTAATCTTAAGGGTCACCACCCCCTGGGGGTTACCATTTTTTAACTTTAGAGGGAAAACTGTTTCTTCCCCCCCCACAAGGGCATTGGTTCTTTGGTTGTCAGGGCCCATTCCAGAATGGAGAGGACAGGCTGTGACACCACAAAGGAGCCCTTGACATATGGATGGGGTTGAACTGTCACATGGTGGGGGCTTGGTTCTTTGGTTTCCAGAGGCTATTCTGGAATGGAGAGGATAGGCCAGAATGGATAGGACAACAAAAGGGCCCAAAGCACATGGGTTGGTCTGCACTATGGTGTGGGGTGTTGGTTCTTTGGTTGCCAGGGCCTATTCTGGAATGGAGAGGACAGGCTGTGACAAGAAGTGCCTGTCAGAACTGCAAAGACGGGCGCACAAGTATCTTATATGGGCATATTCTCTGTTCTGCCCTGCACACCCTAGTGCTGGGGTCAAAACTCAGCCTCTCTGCTTCCCTCTCCTGAGGGACTTGTTCTTAGACATCCCTTTCTCCACCCGGCAATTCTGAAGCCTGGACCTGGCTCTTATCCCCTCTCTGCCTCAGAGCCCTCAACTTCTCTTGCAGAGAGCTGGGCCTGTCAACCCAGCTGCAAAAAGCACGGCCCTTGGGCTGCCTCGGAGGTTCCTGCAGTCGCCCCAGGCCCTGCCCAAGGCCCTCCCATCAGGGGCTGGGCCCTGGGGGCCGGGGGAGAACCCACCCGCGGCTTGGCCGTTCTTGCCCAGCCCTGCTCTGGCCCAGCCTCCTCCCCCTGCACACTCCCCACTGCCACAGCCTGCACTGGGGCAGCATTTCCTTCCTGGGCCATTTCCAGCTGCCCCCATGGGGACACTTCCATTTTCTAGGCCAGGCCCCAGAGGCAATCCCAGCCAGTCCTGCCCCTCGTCCCCAGCCCGGATCACTGACTCCTGGGGCCCCTGGAAGCCAAGAGCCAAAGACCGACCCCCCCAGAGTGCAGCCCCACCCATCTGCACTGGGGCCCCAGGGCTTCCCTTTCCCAAGCAGCCCCTGCAAAGCCTTGCCAGAGAGAAAACTGGGTGACCCGAGTCCTGGATGCTTTTAGGAAAGAGGTCTGAACATTTCTTGGCTAATTGAGGGGGATGACTTTTATTCTTGACCTTTCCGGTTCTCCATTTGGGGGCAGGATGTCCTCTGGGCCAATGTTTTGTTCCCTTTGCAGTGAGTGCAGCCTCAGAGGGCTGAGCCCTCTCTGGCTGGGCTTGGCCTCTCCTGCAGAGACTCAGGCCTGGCTGGGCTGCCCCAGGCAGACGCTGCAGGAAGAAGAGCTCAGACCGCCTGGCTCTGGTGTCCCTGGGGCTCAGCCTGTGCCCCATTGCTGTGCAGGGGCTGAGCCCCACCTCTGCCTCGGGGCCTTGGCCAAAGGGCTGGCAAGGAAGAGGCCCAGCAGCCTTGGGGCCTGCCCAGCTTTCCTCCTCCCTGGGGGCTCTCAGTCCTCCCCTGACACCGTGTGGGCCCAAGGCCTTGCTGGCTTCGGGCTCACGGCCCGCCGGCACCATCCCAGCGGCCTGACCCCCCTCCTTCCCCTCTCTCCAGCCTCTCCTGCCTTTTCTGGCAAGGGGCCATCCAAGGAAAACCCCGGTTCTCAGCAATGGCACCTGTGGCACGGCTGCAAGGCTCGAGTGGGCCAGGCAAGAGCAGGAGCACCGAGAGCCTGAGGAGCCAGGAGATGCCCTGGCTGGGCATCGTGCTGCTGCGGGACGAGCTGACACCTCTGCACAGTCTCTGCCCGTCCCTGCCAGCCGACTTCTGCCCAGGCTCTGGGCACGGGGACACAGCACTGACAGTTTTCAGCCACCGCGCTGTTCCACAGAGGCTGTGATGTCACCAGGCCCTTGCCTGGCAGCCAGGAGATGGGCAAGGTAAGGCAAGGACGGAGCCTCTGAGCCACCAGCACACTGTCCCCAAAGGCTGGGGTGGCACAGAAGCCCAGAGTCCCTGAGCTTGGAAGAGACTTGGGAGATCAACCGGCGTCCAGCCTACGCCCCATCCCCAGCACGTCAAGCAGACCACGGCACTCAGTGCCATGGCCAGTCTTTGCTTAAACACCTCCAGGGATGGTGACTCCACCACCACCCTGGGCAACCCATTTCAATACCTAATCCCTGTTTCTCTCCAAAAAGTCCTGCTACTGTCCCTGACAAACAGCCCCTGACAGGCAGGTCCTCGTGTCCTCTTGTCTTATCGTCTGTTGCCTCGGAGAAGGGGCTGACCCCCACCTGGCTCCAGCCTCCTGTCAGGAAGTTGTGGACAGGGAGAAGGTCAGCCCCAAGCCTCCTCTTCTCCAGGTTGGAGAAGCCCAGCTCCCTCAGCTGCTCCTCACACGACAGGCACTGCAGACCCTTGCCCAGCTCCATTGCCCTGCTCTCCACCCACTCCAGCCCCTCAAGGTTCTCCCTGAATTGAGGGGCCCAGAGCTGGACACAGCACTCCAGCTGTGGCCTCACCAGTGCCCAGTCCAGCAGAAGCATCACTGCCCTGCTCCTGCTGCCACACTCTTTCTGATCCAGGCCAGCCTGCCCTTGGCCTTCTTGCCCACCCGGGCACCCGCTGGCTCAGGTTCAGCCTCTGTCCACCAGCACCCCCAGGGCCTCTCCCACGGGGACCCTTTGCAGCTCCTCTGCTCCCGGCCTGGAGCTGCAGGGGGTTCTTGTGGCCAGAGGCCCCAGAGGCCCCAAAGGCACCAAAGTCACTCTTGAACCTCATGCCCACGGGCTCGGCCCAGAGGTCCAGCCTGGCCAGGTCCCTCTGCACAGCCTTCCTACCCTCCAGCACATCCACACTGCAAGCCAGCTTGGGGTCCTCTGCCAATTTGCTCCTGGAAGACTCAATGCCCTCCTGCACATCCCCATGAAAAATAGGCAACAGGACTGGGCCTGTTACCCAACAAGTTCTAGTGCTTGACAAAGGAGCCCACCCAGCAGTGGGGAGAAACTGCTGGCAGGAGATTGAATGGGGGCCACAGACAATGGATGATGGACAAGTTCTGGCCCATGGCCATTTGTTAGGAAAACAAAGTAAAAGCTTAAGGCCTGCCATATTTCAGTGGTCAGAGACCTGGCAGAGAAATCTATTTTTGAGACCTGGACACCAAGAAGGCAGAATTTCTAAACCACAAAGACCCTTAGAGAAACCAAAGACAAAACTAACACAGACAGTTACTGAGGCTCTCCCTATCTAGGGAAAAGACAAGAAAAGGACAAAAACTGTGGACTAAGTATCATGCAAAGTGAGAAATCAAGAGCCAATAGAAGAGAGAAGAAGAATTCCTGCAGAGAACTGGTAAGCCAATGGACAGGAATTCTTTTTTCTGCTAAAATGTAGAAATAGTTAAAAGCTTTGAGAACTGATGTACATGTGTTAGAGAGCAATTGCTGTGTGCCTTCAGTGCTGAATGAAGTAGGGTCACCTCTGGAACCCAACCAACTGCTCAGAGATTTTATTCCCCGGCTTTCGCTGACAGTTTCTGGGGACCCAGTTGAGACAAAGCAGCGCCGACAGGGCAGAGCAGAGGAATCGTTGGCCCTGCAGCGTGTACCAAAGGAGTTTTGGGGAGATCTTCCAATTCCCTGGTCTGGGGAGTTCACCATGCCTTCTTTTCTGGGAAAAAGAACAGGCCATGAATTTTGGGTGCTTGATTTTAAGGCCTTTTGCCCGCACATGAGGCACAGCAATGGGAAGGACGCAGCATGAGGCTGAGAGGTTTCTGTCATGGTTTGTGGGCTTGGGTGAGATTGGGCCATAATTACAGGACACCTGTAAAATCTGGGCTTTGGGAAAGGTTGGGGAGGGTTGGGAAAGGTGTTCAAAGGGTTGTTTTGCCTGAGGTGTTAAACATGAGAGTGGATCTGTCTTCCCAATTCCCAAGAGAAGAGATCCCAGAAAGATCCCCTGCAGGTTGTGTTTTAAGGAACAGGAGAAGAGACCGAGGGTAGGGGGTTTCTTTCCTGGAGGGAAGGGCTGTCATTCACTTGCAGGAGCCCTGCGCTGAAATTGCCAGCCCCACTCCCCAAATTGAATAGGGACAAAGATTCCTGCCAGACAAAAGGTGGCAGGACAGAAAGCTCTTGCTGCCCATGGTGCGCCCAGGGTTGTCCCCCAACTGCGTCTGAAACCCAAAGGTTCCAGGCTTTCTTTCCTGGGGGAAAGGCCGTGACATCCCAAAGAGTCCAGTGGCAGACGGGTGGGGCTGCACTGTGGGGGTGTGAGGTGTTGGTTCTTTGGTTTCCAGGGGCAATTCCAGAATGGAGAGGACAGGCCATGACATCACAATGGGGCCCATGGCACAGGGGTTGGGCTGCACTAGGGGTTGTGAGACATTGGTGTTTTGGTTTCCTACAGCCATTCTGGAATGGAGGGGATAGGCCGTGACATCACAAGAGGGCCCATGGCACAAAGGTGGGGCTTCACTTTGGGGTTGTAGGGTGTTGGTTCTTTGGTTGCCAGGGCCCATTCCGGAATGGAGAGGACAGGCTGTGACACCACAAAGGAGCCCTTGGCACACGGATGGGGTTGAACTGTCACGTGGTGAGGGCTTGGTTCTTTGGTTTCCAGAGGCCATTCCAGAATGGAGAGGATAGGCCAGAATGGATAGGACAACAAAAGGGCTCAAAGCACATGGGTTGGTCTGCACTATGGTGTGGGGTGTTGGTTCTCTGGTTGCCAGGGCCTATTCTGGAATGGAGAGGACAGGCTGTGACAAGAAGTGCCTGTCAGGACGGATGCACAAGAATCTTATGTGGGCATATTTTGCTGCTCTGCCCTGCACATTTCTGTGCTGGGGTCAAAACTCAGCCTCTCTGCTTCCCTCTCCTGAGGGACTTGTTCTTAGACATCCCTTTCCCCTACGCTCCTTTCAAAAGCCCTCCTGGTAATTCCCAAGCCTGTACTTGTATCTCATCCCCTCTCTGTCCTCTTCCCACTCCTCTGGTCAATCCCAACATCCCAGGACAGGGATCCCAGTTGCCTGGCTGCACTCCCACCTAGTTCCATATGCTGGGCCATGATATCCCAGCACTGGAGCAGCCAGGTCAGCAGGGGCTCTCCCAGCTGGAGGCTGAAATCTTTCCACATCTCTCACAGCTCATCTGGGGATGGGGATCGGGTGATTATCTCTGGCCCTGCCTCTTGCTCCTGTTCTGAGGGCTCTGCCTCCCCTTCATCCCTCACTAACTGAGCTGATTTGGTCTTGGATTTCTTCTGTAGAGGGACAACTGCTACTGGCACAGGTTGTTCCTCTGCAGTTTGAGTGGCCATGGTACCTCTTGGTCTCCTTTCCTCCTCCTCCCCCTGAGGGCACTGGGTCTTAATTTAACAAGATTACAACTTAGAAATTAAGAGACTTCAGGTGGAAGTGTGGAAAAGGAAAAGAAGCAGCTTTTTATTAACAAAATCTGAATAAACAGCAAATGGTGCAACCAAAAACTTTCAGAAGAAACAAAACAAAGTCCCAAATCCCCAGGTGGGGGGGAGAAACTGTCCCAGCAGTTCAAAGCTCTCGCAGCCCCGTGTGCTCGCAGCCAGCAGTGAAGGAGTCCCTTTTCCCAGGGGCAGTCCCCAAAGCTGAACACCTCACTCCCAGATGGGTCGGGCTCTCTCTCTCTCTCTCTCTCTCTCTCTCTCTCTCTCTCTCTCTCTCTCTCTCTCTCTCTCTCTCTCTCTCAGTTGCTCTCCACGAGGTGTCCTGGGGGAAAAAACTTCCTCTCAGGAAAAGAGAACAAGGTGGCCAAAATCGGCTCCCGCTCTGTCCGGTCCCGGACAAACCCCAAAAGCCCCCGAACAAAGGACCCCCCGCCCTCCCCGCGGCCACCGCGGTGTCCCCGAGAGCCGCCCTCCCCCCACTGCCCCTGCCCAGCGCCTGCGGCTCCGCTCCAACCCACCCCATCCCGGGAGACACAGATGGGAATGGGGGGGACACTGGGAAACAATTCCAACACCTCTTTTCAAACCTCTGACACCTGGTTCCCAGACATTCCCAAAGAAGGGGTTTCCCGTGGCCTCGAGCCAGGGACACGTTCCCATCCCTGTCTCCATTCCCATTCCTGGGGTTCCCAACCCTCTCCCCATTCCCACTTCCTGCTGTGCCAACCTGCTCCCAGTGTCCCTGTTCCTGTCCCCACTATCCCTATCCTGGCCTCCCATGTCCCCATTCCCATTCCTGGTGTCCCAATTCCCATTCCTGCTGTCGCCAACCTGCTCCCAGTGTCCCCATCCCTGTCCCCAATGTCCCCATCCCAGTCCCCCCTGTCCCCATTCCTATTCCTGGTTCCCACAGAGGAACTGCTGGATGCCGGAGGAGGGAGCCAGGATTTATTGCCCAAAGCAGGAGATTTTCACACCCAAATTAAAGCCTCAGGAATAATTGTGGTCCTGGGTTTCACATGGGAAAAAGCAGGAAGTTGATCCATCGGGAAGAGCCGCAGGGGGGCCGGAGTGGGTGGGAGCAGCGGGATGAGCTCTGCCAGCAGCTCCTGCCTTTCCGCAGGGAGAGGGAAGGGGTGGATCCAGCTCCGGGATCGCTCAGGCTGTGATTCCTGCTGGGATGAGAGCGGGGAAAGGAGTCACCATGTCCCTGTTCCCATCCCAGGGGATGGAGCCGGCTGTGGAGCCCAGGGAGAGTAGGAACTGCTCTGGATTCCCTCCTGATCCTGCTCCGACCATCCCACCCCAATCCCACTCCATCCATCCCACCCCAATCTCACTCCAGAATCCAGCCCTGATCCCAGTCCACAATTCCACCTGATCCCACTCTGGAATCCTGCCCTGAGCTGGAATCCCCTTCCAATCCCGCTCCAGCCATTAGGCCCCAATTCCTCTCTGGAATCCTGGCATCCATCCTGGGATCCCTGCCCAGAGGATCTGGATCCACACACGCTGCTGGGACTCACTGGTGGGTGTGGGGTCGTATCCATTCCCCTCCCTCTTCCCTATGGAAAGAAAGTGGGATCAGCACCCGTGGCACAGGATCCCCGGAATGCTGCCGGGCGGATCCGTGCCCCTTCCCGACCCCCATCCCGGGAGTTACCGGATCGGAGCTTCCAGACACCGACTCCCACAAGGCCGATGATGACGATGATGGCAGCGATGACGGACAGTGTCCTAGTTAGAACAGCTGGGACCGATTCCTCACTGGATGGGTGTAGCCCAAAACTGTGGATTCTATGGCCTTCCAAGCCATTTTCCCAGGAACTGTTGTCAGGAGAGGCCTGCGAGGTGGGGGGGATGTCCTGAGCACCCTCATAGCCTTTTATGGACTGAGCATCCTCATATCCTTTTTTGGACTGAGCATCCTCATAGCCTTTTATGGAATTGCCCACTCTGAGGGAAGAACTAAGCATCCTTTCATGGAATTGCCCGCTCTGAGGGGAGGACTGGGCATTCCTGCCTGAACTGGAGAATATATAAACCTGGAGTTTCGGAACCTTTTTAGCACTCGTGGGATCCAGAGGAGAACTGCAGCTCACCGCTCTCAACCAGCCTGAGACCACCATCCTCAACTGGACTGCAATCCCCACTTTTGACCAGACTGCAACAGCTCTCCCACCAGAAGGTATTTTTCCCCTCTCCCTTTACTTTGGACTCGGTGGGGCCCAAGGAACACCACTTTGTTCATGGCCCAGGGTGCTGGGTTCTACATTTGGGTTTTGTGGATTAAAACCAAATTGTTTGTCTGTATAATCAGACTTATTGGGCAAGGGGGGCCCAAGGGGGGCCCAAGGGGGGCCCAAGGGGGCTGGGCCAGGGGGGGAAGGGCTGCAGGGGGCGGATCCCGGAGGAGGAAACCCGCCAAAATTGGCGGCCCAGCCGAGGGAGGAGCCGAGCGGGAGCACAAAGAAGAGCAGTCAAAAGGTCCTGGCGGTCGCTCGGCAATGGCGGGGGGGGCGAGAGCGGTTTGGGGGCCCCCGTGAGAGCCGGGGGGGAACCCCGGTAGCCGCGGAGTGGGGAGAGCGGAGAGGGGCGATCCCGGAGCTGGGGGACCCCCGGAATGCTGGAGGTGGGGGAGCAGAGAGGGAGCGCCGGGCCCCTTAAGCGGGAGTCCCGGAGAGGGGGAAGGCCTTGGAGTGTGGAGAGGAGGGGGGGCCTTGAGGCGGGGTGGGAGCCGAGAGTGCCAAGAGGTTTGCGAGGGTGGGAGGCGAGAGAGGAGGGCCGGCCGGCCCCGGGAGGCAGAGTGGGGAGAAGTGAGCCCTGGGACCCCCCTGGCAACACTCAAGGGGACCCCGGTGAGTGGGAACCCCCCAGAGCCGCGGGACCTCGGCAGCCGGGAGAAGGGGGACCCCCAATGCAGGCAGAAGTGCCATCAGGCCAGACAGGGGGGACCCCCCTAACCCCAGAGAGCAGAGAGGGGGAATTCTGGGAGGGGATTTTGGGCTGAATGTTGGTGTTTTGGGGGTTTTTATGGCCACAAGTTATCCGGTGAGTCCTAGAACTGGACTTGGGCAGGACGAACCCCAAAGGCAACGCACTCACCCCTCGTTTCCCCCCCCATCAGGATTTCTGCTTCCCAAAGGTTGGGCGGATGGAGGAGGAGGCTGCGAGGAAGAGGAAGATGCCGCGGGCCCCCCAGGCAGGTGAGGAGGAAGTCAGTGCCCCTTTGGGTCGGTCTTTTGTGGCCGTCCTGCCGGGGCCAGAGTTGGGGGGATGTCCTTGGGCTTCCCTGTGGACCGGAGGCAAATCCCCTGCGTGTCCTTGTTGCTTCCTGCCCCAGGCCCCGAGGTGAGGCCGGAGAGCGCGGAGGACAAATCCCGGCGGCAGAGCCTGGTGGGAGAGGCCGTTTTGAAGGGCTCCCCGGCGCAGGAAGGCAGCGGGGAGGAAAAGGGCCAGAGATGCCCCCGCAGGAGGGGCTGCAAAGCCAGCCCAGGGGGCTGTGAGGAGGAAGGAGCCAGCGTGTGCGGGGAAGGCGGCCGGAGCTTGAGGCGGAGCTGCGAGCTGGTGGTCCCTGAGCAGCCTCCCAGCAGGGAAAAGCGCTTCAGGTGTTTGGAATGTGGGAAGAGCTTCAGCAAGAGATCCGACCTCCTAAGGCACCAGCACATCCACAGTGGGGAACGGCCCTACACGTGTGGGGAGTGTGGAAAGAGCTTCACTCAGAGCTCCCACCTGCTTCGACACCAGATGATCCACAGTGGGGAAAGGCCCTACATGTGTGAGGAGTGTGGGAAGAGCTTCAGGAACAGGCGCACCCTCCACAATCACCGACGCATCCACAGTGGGGAAAAGCCCTACACGTGTGGGGAGTGTGGGAAGAACTTCAATCAGAGCTCCACCCTGCTCCGACACCAGATGATCCACAGTGGGGAAAGGCCCTACATGTGTGAGGAATGTGGGAAGAGCTTCAATCAGAGCTCCAACCTGCTCCGACACCAGATGATCCACAGTGGGAAAGGCCCTACACGTGTGCGGAGTGTGGGAAGAGCTTCAGGGACAGCTCCAGCCTTTGCAAACACCGTTGCATCCACACCAGGGAATGGCCCTACAAGTGCTTGGAATGTGGGAAGAGCTTCAGCACAAGCACCAAGCTGCTCAGCCACCAGCACATCCACACTGGGGAACAGCCCTACACGTGTAGGGAATGTGGGACAGCTCCACCCTCTACACCCACCGTCGCCTCCACATCAGGGAGAGGCCCTTCCCCTGTGGGGAGTGTGGGAAGAGCTTCACGCAGAGCTCTTCCTTGACCTCCCACCAACGGACCCACCGGTAAGAGAAGCCCCGAGTGCCCCGACTGCGGGAAGAGCTTCGGCCGCTGCTCCAACTCCATCAGCCATGGGAGGACCCGTGTTGGATGATCCACAGGGACCCCCGTTGGGCACAGACCTGGTGTGCTGGTTTTAAGGTAAACCAGCAGGGGAAATGACAGCAGTGACACCTGGAATGGGATGGAACACCTGGAATGGGAATGAGAATGCCTGGAGTGGGAATGGGGACATAAAGAATGGGATTGGGACAATAGCAATGGGATGGGAACACCAGGAATGGAAATGGGAACACCTGGAATGGGAATGGGGACATTGGGAACAGACTGGGGACACTAGGAATGGGAATGGGGGCAGCAGGAATGGGAATGGGGACACATGGAATGGGGAGGGAACACCTGGAATGGAAATGGAGACACCTGGAATTGAAATGGAGACACCTGGAATGGGAATGGAGACACCTGGAATGGAAATGGGGACACCAGGAATGGGAATGGGAACACCTGGATATGAAATGGAGACACCTGGAATGGGAACACCTGGAATGGGAATGGAGACACCTGAAACTGGAATGGGGACACCAGGAATTGAAATGGAGACACCTGGAATGAGAACACCTGGAATGGGAATGGAGACACCTGGAATGGGAACACCTGGAATGGGAATGGGGACATCAGGAATGGGAATGGGGTCACCTGGGCTGGGAATGGGAACATTGGGAATGGGAACATTGGGAGCAGGTTGGGGACACCAGGAATGGGAATGGGAACATCTGGGATAGGAATGGGGGCACCTGGAATCGGAATAGGGAAAACAGAGGTGGGATGGGAACACCTGGAATGGGAATGGGGACAAGAGGAAGGGGAATGGAGACCCCTGGAATGGGAATGGCAACACTAAGAACTGGGAATGGGGAATTCAGAAGTGGGATGGGAACACCAGGAATGGGAGGAGGGACAATAGGTATGGGGACACCTAGAATGGGATGGAACACCTGGAATGGAAATTGGTTCACATGGAATGGGAATGGGAACACCTGGAATGTGAATGGGAACTCCTGGAATGGGAATGGGGACACCTGGAATGGGATGGGAACAACTAGAATGGGATGGGAACACCTGGAACAGGAATGCAAACCCGTGGAATGGGAATGGGAACACCCGGGCCCGGGCTGTGTCCCTGGTGAAACAGGAGGCCAGGCCCAAAAGAGTTCACTAAGAAATTTGGGCCTGCTAACAAGCTCCCAACAGCCAAGACCATCTGTGCTCGTTCTGTTCCACTGACTGGAGCAAAGCTTCAGAGAATAGTACAGGAACATGTCCTAGGCCTAAAGGGGATAAATTAGAGAGACAGCAGGATCAGGGAGACATTGGAATAGGAGGAATAGGCCGGGAGCCAGGGCTTTTTCCAAGCTTCAGGGAGCGGGTCAAGAAGAATGGAAGAGAAGGAAGGTCAAGCTGAGGAAGATGAGTTGAAGCCCCCAGAGCCATGGAGGAAGAGTGGAAGTCCCCTCAGGATTGAGGGCCAAGAGAAGCACCGCCCCAAGCCCCGCCTGAGCTCCACCTATACTCCACCTATTATTAATATGCAGAGATAGATGTTGGAATCACTTGAATATGCATTTAATCCCAGCTGAAGATTGTATAAAAATGCTGATTTTGTGTGAAGCCTTGGAGCAAGTTTGTCCAGCGCGAGCTGGCTTGCTCCCAATGTTTAATAAACAAATACCTTGCTGCTTAAAGATAAAAAAGTCTCTGAGCAGTTTCTCTGACTGATTTTTCGGATTCAGCGCCCAGTCAGTCCCAGGATGATCCCAGTCCCTCCTGGTCTCTCCCAGTTGCTCCCAGTTTTCTCCATGTGGTCCCACTCATTCCCAGTTGTCCCCAGAAGCTTCCAGCATGATCCCAGTTGCTCACAGCCACTTCCAGTCATCCCCAGTGCACTCCCAGTTGCTCCCAGGATGATCCCAATCACCTCCAGCACGATCCCACTCACTCTTGATATGATCCCAGTATGACCCCAGTCACCCTCAGTGTGGTCTCAGTTGCTCCCAGCATGGGCCAAGCTTCTCCCACCGTGATCCCAGTATGATCCCAGTTGTCCCCAGCATGGTCCCAGTTGCTCTCAGTTGCCCCTAGCACAGATCCAGTCACTCTAAGTATGATCCCAGTCTTCCCTCCTGACTGTCCCACTCAATCCCAGTTGCTTCTCTTGTAGATCCAGTCACTCACAGTTCCTTCCAGTTGCCCCCAGCCTGGTCCTAATTCCCCTTCATGTAGTCCCAGTCACTCCCAGTATGGTCCCAGTTCCCCCCACCATGGTTGCAGACACTCCCAGTATATCCCAGTAGAGCCCTCAGCATGCTCGTAGTCCTTCCCAGTCACTCCCAGATGCCCCAGTAACATTCCAGTTTTTACCAGTATGATCCCAGTGACTCCAAGGCACTCCCACTATATCCTATGTGGCCTCCAGTTGCTCCCAGTAGTCCTCAGTGTGGTCTCAGTTGCTCCCAGTATGATCCCTGTTGCTCCAGGTCTGGTTCTGGAAAGTCCCAGTGTGCTCAGATCCTGCTCCCGGGGGGTCCTGCTGGGTCCCAGTCCCGGTCCCGGTGTATCCCGGTGTCCCAGTCCATCCCAGTCCATCCCAGTCCAACCCACTCCATCCCAGTCTGTCCCATTCCATCCCAGTCCATCCCAGTCCATCCCAGTCCAACCCACTTCATCCCAGTCCATCCCAATCCATCCCAGTCCATCCCAGTCCATCCCAGTCCCTTCCCAGCAGCCGCCGCCGTTTCCCGGGTCCTGCCCCCCCGCCCCCCAAGATGCTGACGGGGGTCGGGGCTCCGTCTTTGCCTTCGTCTCCCTGGGCCTGCCTGGAATGAAGGGGCCGCTGGGACACTGCGGGACCTCCTGAAACCAAAGGAACCCTGGGAGAATTTGGACACTCCTGGAATCAAGGCACAATTGGGACACTGCAGGGCCCTATGGAAAAAAAGGAACCTTGTGACACTGCGGAATTCATGGAATCCAGGGGCCTTTGTGACAGGGGGGCCTCATGGAACCAAAGGAAGCCTGAGGTGTTTCAGAAGGTCATGGAATCAAGGGGCCACTGGGACACTGCAGGGCCTCTGGCAATTAAAGGAACACTGGGACACTGGGGCAGGACATCCCCCCTGCAATGGCACCAAGACAATGCCCCATTTGCAAAGGGGTCAGTGCTGAGCTGAGAGGGGGCCAGGACAAGGCAGGAGATGTTGGACCCCAGACTGGTTTGACCCCAAATGAAGCCCCTGATGGTGAGGGAAGCCCTGGAGTCCAAGGACTGTCAGTCCCTGGGTTTCTACCAGAAAGGGCCAGTCCCCTTTCCCAGGGGCAGGTTCTTCCAACAGAATCCTTCTTGGGGGTTGTGTGGAGATTCCTGCCTTGGCTGGGGACCCCCCAAGGTCACTGCTGGAGGTTGAGAGCAGAGATCTCCTCACGAGCGCTGGTCTGGGGGAGTTCCATCCATCTCTAATTAAGAATTCTTGCTTGTTTGCCAGCTTTAGTAGAATTGCTTCAACAATTGCTTTAGTGTCGTGCCCTGTCCTATCTTATCCTGTACTCCTGGTAGTTTTAGTGTTTCTATTGTTCACTAATTAATTCTAACTAAAACCTTTTGTGTCATCATTTACAAAAATAAATAATTCATTTTCTATCAATTGATCTGATTTGCCATCATTAAAGTCTGGGGGACAAACGTGGTTCAGTCCCCCCTCTAGAATTGCTCTAAATTTCAACTGTTGGCACAATGCAAGGCTGAGATTGGATCCAGCAGCCCCCAGCACCCCAGAGGAAGTTGGGAGCTCAGGGGGACCACCCCCCTTTCCCAACCCCCAGTGCCCAAAGACCCCCATGGGACCGTCCATCCCTCCAGACCACCCCCCTTTTCCACCCCTCTTCCTGTTCCTCCCACTTTTCCATGGTCCCCTCAATCCCCAGCCACCCCAAGATCAGTTTTGGGATCTCAGCCCCCACTTTTTCCCCCTCTCCCACCCCTTACACATCATTCCCCCAATCCCCAGCCCCCTCCTGCTCACTTTGGGGGTCCCACCCTCCCCTTTTCCCCACTCTTCTGACCTCTCCCACCCATTTCCCATCATCCCCCAATCCTCAGCCTCCCTCCCCCTCCACTTTTGAGGGTCCCACTCTCCTCTCACTCAATTTGGGGTCCCACCACCCCTTTTATCCCCTCTGACTCACTGACCCCCCCCTTCCCAACACTCCCTCTCACCCGAGAGCTCCTCGCCTGCAACGGGGGAGGCTCCCAGTATCACCAGAGCCCATGAAAGTCCCCCAAAAAAAAAGTTAGGTGGAGTCCTGGATGGACTCTGAGTGGGTTTGGGGGTTCCTTGGGGGCTGTGGGGTGTTTTAAGGGGGTCCCAGCGCACTTTGGGATGTGTTGGATGCCGTGTTGGGGTGCAGATGTCCCCCCAAAGCCCCCCCAGAGTAGGGTGACACAAGGGGGGGGCACAGAGGGGTCCCCATTCCTGATCCATCCTGGAGCAACCACACTGGGGGCAACTAGGATCAGAGTGGGAGCAGCTGGGCCCCTGCTGGGCTCATACTTGGACCAGACTGGGAATGACTGCAATAATACTGGGAGTATGGGAGAGGGACTGCAACCATACTGGGGATGACTGGGATCAAACTGGATTCATTGAATCCACTGGAAGTGTCTGGAATTTACTGGGATCATTGGTGGGGACTGGAGTCATAGTGGGATCATACTGGGAGGAACTGGGACCATGCAGGGACAAGTGGCATCCTCCAGGCAGTGCCTCCCCTTTCTGAGGAGAGAGTTAAAAAAACCCACACCCCCCCACAGCCTTTGGAGGGTCTTCAGCTTGGAATGTGGATCTGCTGGTTGGTTCTTTTGTGTGGGTGTCATGGTTTGAGATAGTCCCAAAATCCAATTCCCTAGCTCCATCCCCCCTCCCACATCTCAATCCAATGTGAGATGGGTTTTTTCAGACAAAACACACCAGACTCAAAGTGGGGGAAAGGGAATATATTACAATGACTGTACAAATAAATATAACATCACATTATACACACGATCACAGCTATCTCTACCATGACATATAGTATTTACAATGGACCAGATCTCTTCTCCCCTCCAAATAAAAGTCCAGGAGGGAAAGAAGGACAGATCCCTTCCAGTCCTTAAGCAGCAGCATCTTCTGAGGCAGCAGCCTGTCTGTCTTCTCCACATGCAGCAGCTGTGGCTGGATTTCTGCCAGCACTCACATGGGAGATATCCAAACTCTCCCTCGGCCCCCTTGACACAGGCAAAGGGGTCTTCCGTGGGCTTCGTAACCCCAGACAAGGTCGTTTCACCACGTCATATCACGAGACACAGGGGGGTCTTCGTGACGGTCTGGTATCTCTTGCAGGGCCTCTGTGCCCTGTCTCTCAGGTCGCCACCGTGGCAGCAGTGCAAGGGGGGAGCCAAGGTCAACTCCCCCTGCATTCCATCTGGCCGTCCCAGTCCAGCTCCAGGACGCTCTTTTGAGCTTCTTAGCTCCTCTCTCTCTGGTGCTGCATGTCTAAAACTTTTCTCCTTAATAGGAGTCTATGTCCCTCTTCTCCAAGAGGGTCTCCAAGGGAGTTTTGGGGAATCTGGTACAGTCTTACCCCAAACTCTGTGTCTCAGCTGCTGGCTCTCTTTCTCCTCCCTTTCCAGGAGTCTTCTCTGCAGTGCTGCATGTTGTTTCTGCTGCTCCTCTGGTTCAGGTCCTTATCTCTGGCTCTCTGCCACCGTTTCTCTGGTCAGCGTCGGCTGCTGCTCTGCGTCCATAGAGAAAACATCTCCCGGCATAACTACAGGCACCTAGCCCAGCTTTATGCTGTTCCAGGTCCCTGCAGCCCCCCAGCCAAGGGCTGGGAGGCCCCAGAGGGCCCAAGGGGCTTGGAGCCCCTTCCTCGTGGCTCTACAACATGGCCACCTCTCCTACAACAACCAAAACTACAACTCATCTCTTCCGGTCTGGTTGTGATATGTTTACATTTCTGCAGGAGCACCCATTGGGCAGAACTTCAGAATTTCCAAGGGTTTCCACCCCTTGGGGTCTACCACTTTTCTTTAGCCTCTGGGGGAAAACAAGGTCCAAACCACGACACTATGACTCAGTGCCGTCATCATTCTGCCAAGGATATCCTGATGAACCCGTCTGTCACCGCAGTGTCAGGTGATAGCCCTGACCAAAAGGGGACAGGGGGAGGTGCAGAACAACTGTCCATAAGTGTCCCTTGGCTCAGGGGATACGCAGGGCAGCAGGGATCCGTGCTGGTCCCCTTTCCTCCTTTCCCCTTCCAGGTGACACTGGCCAAGGCCCCAGCACCTGCTGCCACGAGCTGTACACAGCTCCCCTGATGTTCAAGGTCTGACAAGCTTAATAAAACAGCTCCCACCAGAGGTTTGGTCTGATCCCCCTGATCGGAGGGGAAACCGTGTCTATGGGGGAGGAAGGCATGCTTTCTGCACCTCCTTTTTGTACCTCATCAAAACCACTTCAAGATTTGGACAAAAACCAAAGGATAAGCGACCAAGAAGGCTCCTGATAGTCTTAAACAAAGCAGATGTTGGATCCTGATTGCTCCCTTTGAGCTAGAATAGTCCCATTCCCTGTCAGAAAACTGCCTGAAGCCAGACACAGTCCCATGGAGAGCTCAGCCCTGCACTTGGCCACTGGAGCTGTTCTACAGCTCACACCGCCTGACAGGGTGGCAACAGAGCCCCTCTGCTCCCTGTAGCTCAAAGCTAGTGGGCTCTGGGCACAAAGGGGTGAGGCCAGGAATGGGCGGGGGAATCCAGAGCAAGGGGCTACGGGGATCGTGTCGCTACTCTGAAGGGGACCTTCCATGGGCAGTCAACGGTATTTATTTGGGAGCGGGCCGTAGGGGTGCGTGGGGAGAGCTCTCGACTCTGCAGTTCCTCACGTGTCTGACAGGGCGTCTTGGGAGGCACTGCAGTTCCCCCAGCTGCTCCAGATCCATAGCACTGAGATTTCCTTCTTTCCTTCCCTTCTTCCCTCCCCAGGGTCTCCTGTGGTGTTCTTCTGGCATTGGGTGTAGCAGGAGCCACCCCCAGGGCTCTGCATGGGGCAGGC
This sequence comes from Pseudopipra pipra, assembly GCF_036250125.1. Taxonomy (NCBI): domain Eukaryota; kingdom Metazoa; phylum Chordata; class Aves; order Passeriformes; family Pipridae; genus Pseudopipra; species Pseudopipra pipra. The sequence continues at coordinate 4,408,494 of NC_087580.1, forward strand.
TGGGTTGTGGCAGTCTAAAAATGTGTAATTAATAAGGAAATTGTAGATTTTGCATATAAGTTGTTGTATTGTATTGTACTGTGCGTATGTTCTGTCCTTTCATTGGTTGATACTTGACGCAGTACCGTATAGGGTTATGTTCAGCCCCTATCTCCTAGGATTGGTTGTAATTTGCATGCTCCGCCTAAACCCCATCTTCTGTTCCAGTGCCTTCCTTACCCACGTTATTTAAGGCTGGAGCCATTTTGCGCAGTGCTTTTTGTGCCCTTTTGTTCCTCCCTTTAAGCAGTTCAGTTGCCCCGCTACTTTTATAACAAAATCGCCTTACCAGCTGCACCCAGAAAAGTTGGGGAGGTCTTTATTCAAGCGCTGACCTCCACACTGGGTGGTACCTGCTACTCCTCAGGTGATTGGACAGAGCCATTCGTTGGTGTGAGTTTGGCATTCCCCACCCAAAGTGCTACAGGAGTGCCAAGCTATTCTGAGGAATGGGGAGTTGTTACGAAGACTTGACCGGAGCCCTGCTTAGAGGGGCTGGGAGAGGTCCAGCAGCATGGAGTGAGCCTGGCCAGTGCAGAGGGGCCCCGAGCAGGAGATGAAATCTCTTGCAGAGAGGCGCCACTTGCCACAACAGCAAACGGGGAAATCTTCCTCTCCCTTCAGGTCAGAGGTAGAAGTGGATGTGATCAGTGGTGTTCAATCCCCCTGCAATGTGGAGGTGGAGATCCAAACAACCTATAAACAGACTGGCTCGAGCAAGGAAAGGCTGGGATGCTGCGACAATTATTGTGGCATGGTACTAAGGCAGGCCTGGTAAATCCAGATCAGATGCTCTGGCACCTCTGTTAGGAGGCAAAGTCATCCCAAGGGCTGGAGGCTTCTGCCCAGATGATGTCAGGAGGGGCTGCACTCACTGGTGTCTCTGAAGGTGTGAATCTCTCTGGGATTCTCCTGGTTCTTGTGCCATTTCCCAAACAACATGGGCAGGAGGAGGACTTTGCTGTCGCTTGTGGGAGAAACCTGCCTCTGGCTTTAGAGTGTTTTGAGAAAGTCCAGCTCAGACCTGCTTCATTTTCTAATGAGGGAAGTTGTCTTCCTCCATAGGCTGAAAAGGCCAGGAGCAAGTTACCATGTGTGTACATTCCCATACTTTCCTTTTGCTGTGCATAGGGGCTTTGGTCCCGTGGAAATGCATGGGGCAGAGGACAGGGGACCTTGGGATCAGGTGGCAATCTTGGCTACTGGAATGTTTCAGGATTCTTGTCTGCAAGCTGCAGTTGAGTGCGTCGTATCCCTACTGAACCAGAGATGCTCCCCTGCCGCTCCCATCAAGTGGACTTGCTTTTGGGGGTCTTGTATTTCTTTCTTATTGTCTTTCACGAATCCAGGGAAGAATGTGTGCGATTTTCTGGTTCTTCCCCTCACCTAATCCCCTAGCTGCTTTTTGGAAGGCCTCTTGCAGAACCTGATCCTGAAGCAGTGCTTTCAGGGTTACCCAGGGACTCTGAGAAACTGGAGGGGGAGAGATCACAGATTCAGGGCTGCTTGTGGTCAGGGACTAACGGAATGGCAAGCAGCTGGCTCACTGGAGAGAGATATCCCATTTCTAGCTAAATGAAGCTAAATCTCTTATCCACAAACTTGTGATTCAAGTCCAGGCAGTTCTGTCTAGACTGGCCAATGGGGCTGATGATGCCTGAGACCAAATCTTCCTTCCTGGGGCATTTCAAAAGAGCCAGCCATACTGAAATCAGGAGCTTTTCTACATGTGCTTGATGAGCTCAGCTGCCTCAACATCTGTAAGTTTTCTTTTTTCAGACCCCATTGACGATGTGCATGGTGACCTCCTGGGATCCCATGGCAAAATGAACCTTCTTTGCCCCTGCGACTGTAGCATCTTCCCCTTGCACTCCCTTCCTGGAGCAGTAGGTGCTGGCACAGCAGCCCTTCATCTCCAAGGAGTCCCCAGGGTTGTGAGGGGGGATGAAGCTAGGTGGACAGCAGATCGCAGTCAGAGGCCATGGAACAGGTTGGACATGAGCTTGGGGAGACCAAGTGAAGTTCATCCCATATTAAAAGCCTCTATGGCCCATGAGGAGACAGCGAATCTCCCTCTGGAGAGCCTAGGTCAGGAATATACCCGCATCCATCATCCTAACGTCTCTGCATCTTGTTTGCAGACAAACCTCCTGTTAAAACTGCCAGAGCTTCCAAGCTGACTGCAGGCAGCAGTTGTAGAGCCCACGGCACCAGCTCCTAGGTCAGCAAGGAGTGCCTTTCAGATGCTGTCTCTCTCCCTTGTAGATCTCTTTGTGCTGCCCCAGTCTTTCTGATCTGCCTCATCCTTGACTTCTCCACCCTGCTCCCTGCCATTGCTTGAGAAGGAGTTATCTGCAATGCCTTTGGGCACCAGGAGCCCAGAGACTGAAGCTTTCCAGCAAGAGCCCCAGGCCTGTACAGCAGCTGTAAATTTCCCTTGTAAGAGCACTATCATCTTTCAGCCCAGTGTTTATTTAGCCTCATTGTCTCTGTTGTACAATGTGGCTGCTTCAGAGAGCCCCTGTGGTCCTTCCACCTCTCTCTGCCTGGCCTGGCTGTCCTCAGGGCATCTTGCCAAGCTCTCATGTGGTGCTGCTGACCCCTGGGCTGGTGTCATATATCTTTTCTAGAAGATGATTTTGTTCAGCAAACGCCCTGTGGAGGACAGCAAAGCTGCAGAGATGAGCCCACATGTCAGGAGAGAGCCTGGCTGTCCCAAGAGCTGGTGCTGATGGGGGCCAAAAGTGCCCCTGGTCTCCCCCCATCCCAGTCAGCAGTGGGCTATCAGGATTGAACTGTGAAGTTTGTTAACTCCTCGGCAGCATCCCTGTGGGGTGGGGAAGACAGGGCAGGGGAGCGGCTGGATGGTGAGAGAAGGGCTTCCAGGTGTTCTGGATGAGATGTAGCAAAGCCATGGGGGCCATGTGCTGCTGCAGCCCAGCCTTCCTGGGTGCACTTCAGGAAAAGTGTTCTAAGAAAGACCTTCCCTCAAAGCAATGGCCTTGGGTTTTCTGGCTGCTTTTCCCAGAGGAAGCAGCATGTCAGCAAAGGAATCAAAGCTCAGGGGATTTCCAGTGAGAAGGACACTGGGAGGAGTTGGGTATGTATTCTTCCATCCCATAAAATGAGAACAAATGGGCCGGAGTGAGAGGTGAGGGATTTCCAAAGTCTGCTCATCTCTGATGTCTCCCCTCCCTGGCATGGAGGGATCCAGAGCCTCCGGTGCAGACCCGAAAGCTGTGCTGCACATCCTGAAGGTGATTGTCCTGCTTCTGGTCAGGACAGTGTTAATTTGGGCAGTATCCAGGAGGGGGCACAGCCAGGACATAGAGGTTATTCCTCATTTTGTCAAGGATGGGGGAAGGGGTCTCTTCCAGGTTGTGTGCGTGGTGGCAAAGTTGGGCACCAACTGGTGAGCAATCACGTGTGAGTCATTTGCCTCCCTTGTACACTCTGTTATTAGTATTGTTTCTGTTACTGTTCTGTTGCTGTACTGTTTTCTTATTTCATTGCCGTTTCCAGTAAGTTGTTCTTATCTCAGCCTGCGATCTTTACCTTTTGTGCCTCCAATTGTCCCGTCCAGCCTGCCTCAGGATGGAGGGGGAGTGGGAAGGAAAGGAGGAGTGGGAAGTGAGCGAGTGGCGCACGATTTGCATGGTTTCAGTGAGAACACTAAATTATGGAACACCCGTCTTAAACACATCATCGTGGCTGGGCTTCTCGAACGAAGATTTCAGAAGGCTCTATCCACATTTGTTACAAGCACGCTGGTGGCTTAGGAGGCCAATGCGAGATAGACATATCCGATTGCAAAAGGCACAGCAGAAAGACTCCCTAGGTGGTATCTTCTGCAAGACATGATTCTTTCTGCCTTGTCTTTTCTCCTCAAGAGTGATTCTGCGTGCGTTCTCAAAGGAAACAGCAGCGTTAGAGATGGTGTGTCTCCAGGCCTCCCGATTTGAGGCCAGAGTAGACCAGTTCTGTTGATTGATATGGCCGAGGCTGAGATGTTTGTAGCTATAATTGTCTACAACGTGGAATAAATAATTCTGATTACAGTATTTTAGTATTTCTTATTTTATTATTTTAATAATATTTCTTATAACATTACTATCTATTGCTGAATATATATAACATGTAATAATGTATTATAAAGTATTACTTCTCTCTATATTTCTATATGATATTTCTATATATATTTCTATATTTCTATATATACTTCTCTCTATATATATTCTATATTTCCATATATATGTCTATATTTCTAATAATATTTCTATATTATTATAACTCTCATCTTCTTAGCTAAATCATTCACTCATGTCTGAGAAGGCGTGTCGAAAACAAGGATGCCTTGGCTAATAAACGCAGTGCTAGTCTTCCGTTCTGCTTGAGCCAGGGCCATAAACCAACGCCATCATTGCCAGAGTGCCCTGAATGCTTGTCTGACGTGAATCTCTGGGGCGTGGAAACCCTCCTCTTCTTCTCTGAAGGGCGGTAGTCTGTGTGCTGCACAATCTCTACTTAATATATGTTTTCTAAGCTTTAATATAATTACTTCAACACTGCTTCCAAATACTGCACTATGTTTCTAGCTATAATTATCTACAACGTGGAATAAATAACTCTGCTTAAAGTATTTTAGTATTTACTGTTTTATTATTTTAATAATATTTATTATACTATTACTATCTATTGCTGAAGATATATAACATGTAATAATGTATTATAAAATATTACTTCTATATTATATTTCTATATATATTTCTATAGTTCTATATATATTTCTATATATATATTCTATATTTCTATATCTATTTCTATATTTCTATATTATATTTCTGTATATATTTCTATATTTCTATATCTATTTCTATATATATATTCTATATTTCTCTATATATTTCTATATATATATTCTATATTTCTATATATATTTCTATATTTATTCTATATTTCTATATATATTTCTATATTTCTAATGATATTTCTATATTATTGTAACTATCATCTACTTAGATAAATCATTCACTCAGGTCTGAGAAATGTAGAAATGTCTCGAAAACAAGGATGCCTTGGCTAATAAACGCAGTGCTAGTCTTCCGTTCTGCTTGAACCAGGGCCATAATCCAACGCCATCATTGCCAGAGTGCCCTGAATGCTTGTCTGACGTGAATCTCTGGGGCGTGGAAACCCTCCTCTTCTTCTCTGAAGGGCGGTAGTCTGTGTGCTGCCCAAACTGGCTGTGGCAATCACAGCCCCGCCATGTTGATCTTCTCTGCTTTCTCTGCCTCTGTCGGGTTTGCTCCCGAGCAGCCCGGAGCATGAGAGCCTGCTTGGAGCTGGCTTTGGAGGGCCCTGGAACTGCAGTATTCACTAAGACTTGGTCACAACGTGCAGGACTTGTTCTCTCCCTCTTTCTCTTCCGCAGTGAGCGGTCATAGTCTGTGTACTGCACAAACCGGCTGCCAAGGTTGTAAGTTCCCCGCACAGATCTGCTTGGCTCCCTCTGCCTCAGCAAGGTTTGCTCCTGAGCAGCCCTGGGAGCGGGAGCCCACCGGCAGATCCTCTTGGAAGGCCTTGCAGCTGTGCTATCCCTAGGACCACGGTCACGACTTGGAGGACCAGTTCTTCTCTCTGAAGCGTCCTCATAGTCTGTGGTGTCCCCAGAGCAGCTGCGGAGATCCCTGCCCCACAGAGGGAATCTGCTGCGGGACCGCTCCCTGCCAGTGTCCTTCATGCCCTGCCAAGAGAGCTGTGGAGAGTTCCTGCCCTTTTCTCCTGAAAGGATCAGAGCAGTGGGGAACCCCTACAAGTTCTGGGACAGGACAGTTTAGGGCCTCCAAAAGGCTCTTTTGGAGGGCTACTAAGACCAAAAGGCCAGAGGCGCACAAAAGGGATGGATCCAGGTGGGATGCTTTGAGAGGGAGCAGCGTTGTGGCTGTGAAGAAAGGTGCGGTGTGTGAGGGACAAAAGAGAAATGCTGAGATCCCAGAAAGAAATCCACTCTTCCTCTGATGCCCTGACCCATGACCCCAAAGTTACCTTAGTCCTACCAGTCAGAGCCTGTGGTCCAACAGAGCCCGCCTGCTTGCTGCTGGCCACACACTGACTGAGGAAGGAAGGGGCATGTGATGGTGCCAGTGAGGAAGAAGGCCTTTCTCCAATTCTCAGATCAGAGCATCTGGAGAAAAACAAAAGAGTGATCTCAGTTTAGAGCTGTTGTTGCAACCTCCTCTGGGGTTCAGTCATTTTCTCAGAGAGGCTTCTATGACAGAGAGAAGACTTAACCAAGGACACTAATGGGAAACTCAGCTAGGGTCTTCCCACCAAGTTTGCCTCTGTCCCAACAAAAACCTCATCTCTATACCTCCCACAACCTCCATTTCCTGAATTCACAGACTTGTTTGGGTTGCAAGGGACCTTTAACTTTATCTTGTTCCACCCCGCTGTGGTGGGCAGGAACACCCTCCACTATTCCAAGGTTTCTCCAAGCCCTGTCCAACCTGGCCTTGAACACTTCCAGGGATGGGGCCCCCACAGATGCTGTGGCAACCTGTGCCAGTGTCTCAGCACCCTTACAGCAAAGAATTCCTTCCCAATATCTAGTGTAAACCTGCCCTCTGTTAGCTGAAAACTGATAGCCTTCATCCTGTCACTACATTCCCTGACAAGTGGTGCCTCCCCATCTTTCCTGGAGGTCCTCTTTAAGTCCTCTTATCTACAAGAGTCAACATCAGAGACCAGGCAAGTAGCAGATTCCATCCGGGCCGCAGCCTGAAGCCCAGTAAAGGACAGACACGGAGTAGTTCAGATTTGACAGCACTGAATGATGCAGGTAGTAATTTCATTTGATGAGAAAAACACTCCGGAAGGTGAGAAGCACAACTGCAAATGAGGCAAAGGAAATGTATTCTGAACCTATTTGAATCCTGGTTATTACCTGGCATAGAACAGCAGGTAGGCTTGCTGCCTGAGAACTGTGTCAATGGAACAGAGCTGCACAGATTCATCGTCCATCCGGTACCACAATCCATTGCTGGCCTGTAAAAAAAAGGCAAGGATCTCTCCATGGTTTCTCTCCAAAAACACAGGTAGGAAACTGCCAAACCGAGAGCATGTCAAAACAAATGCAGTCCAGCCACTAAGGAGGCCTTCTGCCCCAAAACTTTGGCTGTCAGTAACACTGACAAGAAAGTTTATCTTCCCCAGCACACATTTTTCCCCATTGGGAAGGAAGTTGCTCTTTTACCTTTGTGTAGCAGAAATAGTGTCCTCCATGACAGCTGACACCACTGTGCACCAGGACAGCATATAAGGAGTAGAGGAGTGCTTCTCCATCTGCCTGAGACATGTATGGGCGAAGATCCAAGTACTCCGGATACTCTACAACCTATGGAGAGACCAAGAGGGCTCAGAAATGACCCTGGTCTGTGACATGAAATAGCCTACCAAGGGCAGGGGCCAGTCCAGGGGTATCAATACATCTCTGGGGCTCATGAGCACTTGGTTTTCCATAAAGCAACATAACATCGTTTGGGTGGCAGGAAACCCTTCTCAGTCAAAGCAGCCCTATCAGAGCACAGTGCTTGCCTGTCTTCCCACAGGAACTTTCCACTCCCCAGAAGGGACCCCAAAAAACCCAACACAAGCAGCTTGTGACAAGCATACTGCTTTAGGAAATCTGCTTCTTGAAGAGAAAGCTGCACACCAATAGTGTACACACCTTGCTGATCTTGCCACCAGTGAAGCAGTCAAACCTCTTCAGACACACAGTGAGAACCTTGGGTGCACAGTGGACAGTGAACCTCTTAGTGGCGGCAACATTCTTCTCACACCTTGAAACCAAGCACAGAGCACAGCGCTGAAATGCACCCTATCTTCCACCAAGGCAGTCAGACAACCTTTCTTGTCTCCTGCATCCTTATGCTATTTTAAGGCAATTCGGTGCCATATTTAAAACAAACAAACAAACAAACAAACAAACAAAGAAAAAACCCCAACCCCCCTCCCCCAAAAAACCAGACAAACAAAACTGTGTCTCATCAGTGTGCAGTAAACTTCCACGAGAAGATGACTTCTGCTCAATGACTTGTAGCCCCCTCACACAGAGTCTCGTGTTAATATGTTGTTAGTAATCATCTTACTTGCTACATTTAAAGCAGTTTTCCCCATCCAGGTGCTCCGGTGTTACAAAGTCCTCCAGAGCTGCAGTGAGGGATGAGGCTGCCTGAAGAATTGAGAAATCGGTGCACTGAGCTACAGCAAATGCCCTGGCCCAAACATTTTCCAGGAGCTGACAAGAAAACCCCTGTAGCTGATGCTGAGGAGACCCGCCATGAATCTGCAAGCTGTATCCAGAAGGAGCCAGAAAGAGAGTGTGGTGCTGAACATTTCCCCTGTCCCAGAGGTTCTCAGGGGCAATCAAGAGCTCCCTCTCTGTATCACCTGCCATTGAACTACTGATGTTATGTAGGGTCATCAGTAGTGAAAACAATCCAACCCATCAGCCTGGAAGCCAGACAGGTGTTGAAGGAGGGCAAAGGAAAGAAGGAGGAGGCTATGTCAAGGGTGCAGAGCGCATAATGGGTGCTTGTCCAGCTTCAAGCCAGCACCTACAGAGAGACCAGTGCCATGGGCTCTGCAGGAGGACAACATCCCTTCCCCTTCCCATCCACGACCAAGACCTCTTGTGTTCACAGTATATGCTTTCAGGACAAATGTGTGGACTCTGAAAAGCCTTGCCATGTCTTGAAGCACAACTGCAAAACCTCTTACTTTGATATCCAAGGGGACATCCAGGAAGGCCTCATAGGAATCAGAAATGGCTTTGCAGCTGAAGCAGATGACTGGAAGGAAAAATCAAAATGCCGAGCAATGGTGAGCTGAACGATGGTACTGCTTTGTGCTCATTGTACCTGTCCTGCTAGTCCCAGGGCCAGCTGTTGGGCACAGGCAGACAGAAGGGCACAGGCAGTGCCAAGGAGAGCAGCTGTTGTAGAAACATACCTCTGGATCTCAGAAAGCCTCCAAATATTTGATGGACAATGGTAGTAGATTGAGATGATATGTCCAAGCTGGAAACAAGTCGTAAGACAGAGCATTACTTCCTCCAAGCCCCGGCTGTAGGTTTTCCTTGATGAGGCCACATCAAGGAGTCCAAAGGGCTCAGAACTTTGTAAAGGTAACTTGCTTGTGCTTACTCGTTGCTTGCACTCAGACAAGCTCTCTGCATGGCATTGACAGTACAGCATAAGAAGTCATGGGCATCTTCCTCCCTGCCAAGCTGAAAATGTTCTCCTATGACTAAGAAACAGGAAGTTAGTAGTTGTCTCCTACAGGAAGGGAAGAAAACCTGTCAAAGAACCTGAAATCACATACATCTGAAACCCCTGAGAACAGCCAAAGGCAGGATGGCACTGACTGAACGCAGGACCTTGTTAACATGCGCTTCCATGATGCACATCATGCAGAAGCCTTGTTGGCGACCTGAGGAGGGAGGGAGAGAAGGTCCTCTGGTTAGCAAAATATCCCTAGTGGTGGAATACTCCTCTCCTTCCACTCCCACTCCAGTGCAATATGCCACTCCTCCCAGTGTTTCAGCAAGCAGGGGACGTTTTAGTGCATAGAAAATGTTCTTCAGAGGAATGCTAAACTGAGGTTTTAACTTGCAGGAATAGAGACCCAGAGCTAGAAAGATGTGCCTTCATGAAGAATAAGACAGCTGGACAGGACAGGTGGCTCCTGAGTGTACAAAGAACACAAGTTCTGGGGCTGACAAAGGGCTGCTTTTCTCCTAAATCAAATTTCAGGTTCTGGGAATCCTTGGGATTTGATGAACAGATTCACAGGGAGATGTCCCTAAGAGTACTCACAGGCCTGGCTGTGCTCCCGGGAGAGCAGATAGTTGGCCAGCGGCGGGGTGTATGTCAGGCATTGCAGGACAGCATTAAGGAAGCACGTGTTGCCCACATTGAGGAGTCCTGCTCCAGCACTCTGTCTTTGCTGCCAGACCATGCAAATCTTCTCGGGGGGAAAGAGGATCCTTTGTGGCGGAGTCATTCCCTCGGCAATGACTGCAGGGAAATTCCATTTGAAAAGAGATGAAATGAGCCACAAAGGCATATTTAAACAGTGAGGTCTCTACAGGAGCACTCAGGACCATCTGCTTCAACTGCCAACCCAACAACATCAGGGGAAGCTTAAACAGTGCCATTTAAATTTACTGTTTTGGAAAAATCCATTCCCCTGTTTACGTTGCTGAGAGTCCAACAAACCCACAATCTGGTTTCTGGGCCGCAGGCTACCTTCCTTTCTCAGTAGAGTTCTAGACTGGATTATCAGTGAAGCCATCCCTTTTCCTGATTGTAACTTGTTGAAAACAAGGAAATACTGAGCACGGAAGGTAACCCAAAGGATGGCAGACCTCTCTACGAGCAATGGCAGCTTTCAAAGTCTTATACCTAGTGTCAGAGGAGCGACAAAAGGTGTTTTCCTGGGTCTAATTGTAAACACGGGGGTCAGTTTGACTGCTCTCAGGAAACACCCCAGAGATCACTCTAGGTTGTGAGCACATCATTCTGGGATTTGACCCCCAGCCATGTCAGTTGTCTGTGGCAGTTCACAAAGTCCAAAGCTGCTGGTGAAGCTATTACTCACAGGAGTCGTTCCCTGCTGTGGCCATTGCCTCTCTCAGGAAGAGAGTGCAATGCTTTAGATGACCAAGGATGTCTTTCTCTCCAGAAAGAGAACAGCACCAATCCCGTCACCTAGTTGCAAAGAAATTACTGTAGCTCACCGAAAGTATCAAAACTCTAAATAAACGCAGAACGGCATCCCCCACCAAGTCTTTCAGTGGTGCTCGTAACTGCTGCTGAGCTGCAGCTCACGCCCTTATGATCAGGCGCGGGGCACCAACTCACAGCGGGTTCAAAGGCCCTTTTGAAATGCTCCAATGGACGTTACCTTCTCTGAAGAGGCCCTGCTGCTCTCCTGACACTGCTTCAGCAACAGAGCCCTCTGGCTTTCCCACCTCCTAGGAGTGACCGTCTTTCAGCCACTACTTTAACTGCTGCCTTTGCTGCTCTCCTTTTTCTGCCTCCCTCCCTCCCACAGCAATCAAGGTGGGCTGAGCCCATCCCCTCAGACTACAGTCACCTCCCTGCTTACCTATCCTAGGCTATGGAAAAAAAACCAAGAATCAGCAAACTGGAATTCTAGCCTAGGTCATACCTGGCCAGCCTCTAAAAGTTGTAACAGCTCAGCCTACAGCTAGGAAGGTATAAATCAGCCTATACTTTTATCCCATATACCCTGCTCTATGATCTGGGCCAAAAGTCAAAGCATTACCTTTGAAAGAGGAGGAAAGTTGAGGAGAAATGGTCAGTAAACAATAAACCATCCAAAAAAGGCAGGCACACAAGTAGCAAAGGAAGGAGCTGAGTTATCCCGAAGGCCAACTCTGTCCAACTGATTTTCGTTGGCGCGCTCCTCAGGATACCGGATGGGTGCCACATCTCTGCCCCTTTGTGACATGGGGTCACATGGAACCCCATGGAACCACATGGAACCACATGGTTCCTGGGCACAGGAACCCACATGGCACGTCCGCCAGGTGGAAGCCACTGGACCTCCCCCCGTGCTGGTGGCAAAGGGCTCGTCATCCTCTGACAGAGCTCCCACACCTTCCCTGAGCCACACGGCCTGAGGAGTAAAAGCCTGCTCAGGGCTGTAACTGAGCCAGGTCACAGCTTTTCTGGCCCCCAAGACGCTGAGGGTTTCACTGCCACTCCTATCAGGGAGACTCTTAGCAAAGCACCTGGACTCTTATGGGTTCATTTCCAATTAATTTCATCTGCCCCCAGGGTACAACCATGGGCTGACCCTGAACTGGGACTGCCAAAGGAACCCTTCAGAGGCTGCGCTGGGAGGACCTTGGCTGGCTGCTGGCCCCCGCCCAGCTGCTGTCTTGTCCTCAAGCTCTGAAAACGTTCCGGGATGGCTTTTTAGCAGCTTCACATTTACTCCTGCCGCTAGGGTTGGTCAGGTTTTGATCAGCCGCAGCTTTAGCCAGACTCCCACTCTGGATGGTGAGGGCAAGCAAAGTAATGCCCGAGCTGGATGCCCGAAGTCTAAAAGAAGAAACACCTCGGAGTGGAGCAGGAGCCATATGAACTGTGCTGAGCTGGGCAGGAGTGAAACCACCTGTCCTGAGAAGAACTGAGTAAAACTTGATGCCCCATTCCAGGCAGGGGCCAAACCAGCCAGGTCAAGTGTTGTTAAATAACAACCAGCTGCATCCTTGGCGCATGAGAAACACTATCTGCCTGCTGAGCAGAGGTTACACCAGGTGTCCAGAGGACTGCCTGTTGCTAAACACCTCTGAAACTGTCGGGATAAATAGGACCCTCTAACAAATTGGCTTTTTAGTGTTAGAAAGCAAGGGATTACTTTTATTTGCAGCCCTGCGTGTGCATGTGGCTGACAAAAATCCTGCCTCCGTACTGACAGCAAGACATCGCTTTTCACCTATTGATACAGATTTGGCAAACAAAGAAATTAATGTTCATTGCTTCCAAATTACATCACTCACTCCCTTTCATTAATTAGTATTCTATGTGGGATTGGTTATTAATTTCTCCCTTTCTACTGTAATAACTTCGTATCTTTAATCTTTTTTGTATATTTTCCCTCCCCTAGGGATTTTCTGACACAAATGCTGAGCCTTTGTTAGTCTTCTTCTTTAGCTGCTGGTTTCTGCAGAAAGTCCTTGTACTCCATAAATCTTGTGTTCCAGATCTCCTCTTTCAACAGGACATCTTTCTCTGACAGGCTTTCTCCACTGAAGCATAACAGGGTTAACTTCAACAAAACTTACAGTTTTCGTACTTTTCCCAGGCTGTGTTCTCCCAAAGGAGCTTATGACAATTTTTACTCCATGCTGGCTAAAGTTGATTTAAGGCTGAACGCACCGCCTATGATGTGTGTTAAAAACAACTAATCAAAAAGTTAATTAGGAACACTAAAAAAATTAGAAAAGTTTTATGATTTCCAACAAGCCCAAAACAACATAGGCCAAGTGCAGCAGGGACAGAACTGTCTCTATCCATTGATGCCAGGAAAAGGCAACAGTAGTAAAACTCAACAGCCACAGGTGCTATTAAGCCGGTATTTGTTTATTTCGGCCCCGGACGTGCAGGGGATAGCTCCGCCTAACACGCGCGTGCCCTCACCATCCAGAGTGGGGGTCTGGCTAAAGCTGCGGCTGATCAAAACCTGACCAACCCTAGCGGCAGGAGTAAATGTGAAGCTGCTAAAAAGCCATCCAGGAACGTTTTCAGAGCTTGAGGACAAGACAGCAGCTGGGCGGGGGCCAGCAGCCAGCCAAGGTCCTCCCAGCGCAGCCTCTGAAGGGTTCCTTTGGCAGTCCCAGTTCAGGGTCAGCCCATGGTTGTACCCTGGGGGCAGATGAAATTAATTGGAAATGAACCCATAAGAGTCCAGGTGCTTTGCTAAGAGTCTCCCTGATAGAAGTGGCAGTGAAACCCTCAGCGTCTTGGGGGCCAGAAAAGCTGTGACCTGGCTCAGTTACAGCCCTGAGCAGGCTTTTACTCCTCAGGCCGTGTGGCTCAGGGAAGGTGTGGGAGCTCTGTCAGAGGATGACGAGCCCTTTGCCACCAGCACGGGGGGAGGTCCAGTGGCTTCCACCTGGCGGACGTGCCATGTGGGTTCCTGTGCCCAAGAACCATGTGGTTCCATGGGGTTCCATGGGGTTCCATGTGACCCCATGTCACAAAGGGGCAGAGATGTGGCACCCATCCGGTATCCTGAGGAGCGCGCCAACGAAAATCAGTTGGACAGAGTTGGCCTTCGGGATAACTCAGCTCCTTCCCTTGCTACTTGTGTGCCTGCCTTTTTTGGATGGTTTATTGTTTACTGACCATTTCTCCTCAACTTTCCTCCTCTTTCAAAGGTAATGCTTTGACTTTTGGCACAGATCATAGAGCAGGGTATATGGGATAAAAGTATAGGCTGATTTATACCTTCCTAGCTGTAGGCTGAGCTGTTACAACTTTTATAGGCTGGCCAGGTATGACCTAGGCTAGAATTCCAGTTTGCTGATTCTTGGTTTTTTTTCCATAGCCTAGGATAGGTAAGCAGGGAGGTGACTGTAGTCTGAGGGGATGGGCTCAGCCCACCTTGATTGCTGTGGGAGGGAGGGAGGCAGAAAAAGGAGAGCAGCAAAGGCAGCAGTTAAAGTAGTGGCTGAAAGACGGTCACTCCTAGGAGGTGGGAAAGCCAGAGGGCTCTGTTGCTGAAGCAGTGTCAGGAGAGCAGCAGGGCCTCTTCAGAGAAGGTAACGTCCATTGGAGCATTTCAAAAGGGCCTTTGAACCCGCTATGAGTTGGTGCCCCGCGCCTGATCATAAGGGCGTGAGCTGCAGCTCAGCAGCAGTTACGAGCACCACTGAAAGACTTGGTGGTGGATGCCGTTCTGCGTTTATTTAGAGTTTTGATACTTTCGGTGAGCTACAGTAATTTCTTTGCAACTAGGTGACGGGATTGGTGCTGTTCTCTTTCTGGAGAGAAAGACATCCTTGGTCATCTAAAGCATTGCACTCTCTTCCTGAGAGAGGCAATGGCCACAGCAGGGAACGACTCCTGTGAGTAATAGCTTCACCAGCAGCTTTGGACTTTGTGAACTGCCACAGACAACTGACATGGTTGGGGGTCAAATCCCAGAATGATGTGCTCACAACCTAGAGTGATCTCTGGGATGTTTCCTGAGAGCAGTCAAACTGACCCCTGTGTTTACAATTAGACCCAGGAAAACACCTTTTGTCGCTCCTCTGACACTAGGTATAAGACTTTGAAAGCTGCCATTGCTCGTAGAGAGGTCTGCCATCCTTTGGGTTACCTTCCGTGCTCAGTATTTCCTTGTTTTCAACAAGTTACAATCAGGAAAAGGGATGGCTTCACTGATAACCCAGTCTAGAACTCTACTGAGAAAGGAAGGTAGCCTGCGGCCCAGAAACCAGATTGTGGGTTTGTTGGACTCTCAGCAACGTAAACAGGGGAATGGATTTTTCCAAAACAGTAAATTTAAATGGCACTGTTTAAGCTTCCCCTGATGTTGTTGGGTTGGCAGTTGAAGCAGATGATCCTGAGTGCTCCTGTAGAGACCTCACTGTTTAAATATGCCTTTGTGGCTCATTTCATCTCTTTTCAAATGGAATTTCCCTGCAGTCATTGCCGAGGGAATGACTCCGCCACAAAGGATCCTCTTTCCCCCCGAGAAGATTTGCATGGTCTGGCAGCAAAGACAGAGTGCTGGAGCAGGACTCCTCAATGTGGGCAACACGTGCTTCCTTAATGCTGTCCTGCAATGCCTGACATACACCCCGCCGCTGGCCAACTATCTGCTCTCCCGGGAGCACAGCCAGGCCTGTGAGTACTCTTAGGGACATCTCCCTGTGAATCTGTTAATCAAATCCCAAGGATTCCCAGAACCTGAAATTTGATTTAAGAGAAAAGCAGCCCTTTGTCAGCCCCAGAACTTGTGTTCTTTGTACACTCAGGAGCCACCTGTCCTATCCAGCTGTCTTATCCTTCATGAAGGCACATCTTTCTAGCTCTGGGTCTCTATTCCTGCAAGTTAAAACCTCAGTTTAGCATTCCTCTGAAGAACATTTTCTATGCACTAAAACGTCCCGTGCTTGTTGAAACACTGGGAGGAGTGGCATATTGCACTGGAGTGGGAGTGGAAGAAGAGGAGTATTCCACCACTAGGGATATTTTGCTAACCAGAGGACCTTCTCTCCCTCCCTCCTCAGGTCGCCAACAAGGCTTCTGCATGATGTGCATCATGGAAGCGCATGTTAACAAGGTCCTGCGTTCAGTCAGTGCCATCCTGCCTTGGGCTGTTCTCAGGGGTTTCAGATGTATGTGATTTCAGGTTCTTTGACAGGTTTTCTTCCCTTCCTGTAGGAGACAACTACTAACTTCCTGTTTCTTAGTCATAGGAGAACATTTTCAGCTTGGCAGGGAGGAAGATGCCCATGACTTCTTATGCTGTACTGTCAATGCCATGCAGAGAGCTTGTCTGAGTGCAAGCAACGAGTAAGCACAAGCAAGTTACCTTTACAAAGTTCTGAGCCCTTTGGACTCCTTGATGTGGCCTCATCAAGGAAAACCTACAGCCGGGGCTTGGAGGAAGTAATGCTCTGTCTTACGACTTGTTTCCAGCTTGGACATATCATCTCAATCTACTACCATTGTCCATCAAATATTTGGAGGCTTTCTGAGATCCAGAGGTATGTTTCTACAACTACTGCTCTCCTTGGCACTGCCTGTGCCCTTCTGTCTGCCTGTGCCCAGCAGCTGGCCCTGGGACTAGCAGGACAGGTACAATGAGCACAAAGCAGTACCATCGTTCAGCTCACCATTGCTCGGCATTTTGATTTTTCCTTCCAGTCATCTGCTTCAGCTGCAAAGCCATTTCTGATTCCTATGAGGCCTTCCTGGATGTCCCCTTGGATATCAAAGTAAGAGGTTTTGCAGTTGTGCTTCAAGACATGGCAAGGCTTTTCAGAGTCAACACATTTGTCCTGAAAGCATATACTGTGAACACAAGAGGTCTTGGTGGTGGATGGGAAGGGGAACGGATGTTGTCCTCCTGCAGAGCCCATGGCACTGGTCTCTCTGTAGGTGCTGGCTTGAAGCTGGACAAGCACCCATTATGCACTCTGCACCCTTGACATAGCCTCCTCCTTCTTTCCTTTGCCCTCCTTCAACACCTGTCTGGCTTCCAGGCTGATGGGTTGGATTGTTTTCACTACTGATGACCCTACATAACATCAGTAGCTCAGTGGCAGGTGATAGAGAGAGGGAGCTCTTGATTGCCCCGAGAACCTCTGGGACAGGGGAAATGTTCAGCACCACACTCTTTCTGGCTCCTTCTGGATACAGCTTGCAGATTCGTGGTGGGTCTCCTCAGCATCAGCTACAGGGGTTTTCTTGTCAGCTCCTGGAAAATGTTTGGGCCAGGGCATTTGCT
The DNA here is from genome assembly GCF_036250125.1 of Pseudopipra pipra. Taxonomy (NCBI): domain Eukaryota; kingdom Metazoa; phylum Chordata; class Aves; order Passeriformes; family Pipridae; genus Pseudopipra; species Pseudopipra pipra. Next base: position 4,425,588 of record NC_087580.1, read on the forward strand.
GTAGCTCAGTGCACCGATTTCTCAATTCTCCAGGCAGCCTCATCCCTCACTGCAGCTCTGGAGGACTTTGTAACACCGGAGCACCTGGATGGGGAAAACTGCTTTAAATGTAGCAAGTAAGATGATTACTAACAACATATTAACACGAGACTCTGTGTGAGGGGGCTACAAGTCATTGAGCAGAAGTCATCTTCTCGTGGAAGTTTACTGCACACTGATGAGACACAGTTTTGTTTGTCTGGTTTTTTGGGGAGGGGGGTTGGGGTTTTTTCTTTGTTTGTTTGTTTGTTTTAAATATGGCACCGAATTGCCTTAAAATAGCATAAGGGTGCACGAGACAAGAAAGGTTGTCTGACTGCCTTGGTGGAAGATAGGGTGCATTTCAGCGCTGTGCTCTGTGCTTGGTTTCAAGGTGTGAGAAGAATGTTGCCGCCACTAAGAGGTTCACTGTCCACTGTGCACCCAAGGTTCTCACTGTGTGTCTGAAGAGGTTTGACTGCTTCACTGGTGGCAAGATCAGCAAGGTGTGTACACTATTGGTGTGCAGCTTTCTCTTCAAGAAGCAGATTTCCTAAAGCAGTATGCTTGTCACAAGCTGCTTGTGTTGGGTTTTTTGGGGTCCCTTCTGGGGAGTGGAAAGTTCCTGTGGGAAGACAGGCAAGCACTGTGCTCTGATAGGGCTGCTTTGACTGAGAAGGGTTTCCTGCCACCCAAACGATGTTATGTTGCTTTATGGAAAACCAAGTGCTCATGAGCCCCAGAGATGTATTGATACCCCTGGACTGGCCCCTGCCCTTGGTAGGCTATTTCATGTCACAGACCAGGGTCATTTCTGAGCCCTCTTGGTCTCTCCATAGGTTGTAGGGTATCCGGAGTACTTGGATCTTCGCCCATACATGTCTCAGGCAGATGGAGAAGCACTCCTCTACTCCTTATATGCTGTCCTGGTGCACAGTGGTGTCAGCTGTCATGGAGGACACTATTTCTGCTACACAAAGGTAAAAGAGCAACTTCCTTCCCAATGGGGAAAAATGTGTGCTGGGGAAGATAAACTTTCCCGTCAGTGTTACTGACAGCCAAAGTTTTGGGGCAGAAGGCCTCCTTAGTGGCTGGACTGCATTTGTTTTGACATGCTCTCGGTTTGGCAGTTTCCTACCTGTGTTTTTGGAGAGAAACCATGGAGAGATCCTTGCCTTTTTTTTACAGGCCAGCAATGGATTGTGGTACCGGATGGACGATGAATCTGTGCAGCTGTGTTCCATTGACACAGTTCTCAGGCAGCAAGCCTACCTGCTGTTCTATGCCAGGTAATAACCAGGATTCAAATATGTTCAGAATACATTTCCTTTTCCTCATTTGCAGTTGTGCTTCTCACCTTCCGGAGTGTTTTTCTCATCAAATGAAATTACTACCTGCATCATTCAGTGCTGTCAAATCTGAACTACTCCGTGTCTGTCCTTTACTGGGCTTCAGGCTGCGGCCCGGATGGAATCTGCTACTTGCCTGGTCTCTGATGTTGACTCTTGTAGATAAGAGGACTTAAAGAGGACGTCCAGGAAAGATGGGGAGGCACCATTTGTCAGGGAATGTAGTGACAGGATGAAGGCTATCAGTTTTCAGTTGACAGAGGGCAGGTTTACATTAGATATTGGGAAGGAATTCTTTGCTGTAAGGGTGCTGAGACACTGGCACAGGTTGCCACAGCATCTGTGGGGGCCCCATCCCTGGAAGTGTTCAAGGCCAGGTTGGACAGGGCTTGGAGAAACCTTGGAATAGTGGAGGGTGTTCCTGCCCACCACAGCGGGGTGGAACAAGATAAAGTTAAAGGTCCCTTGCAACCCAAACAAGTCTGTGAATTTAGGAAATGGAGGCTGTGGGAGGTCTAGAGATGAGGTTTTTGTTGGGACAGAGGCAAACTTGGTGGGAAGACCCTAGCTGAGTTTCCCATTAGTGTCCTTGGTTAAGTCTCCTCTCTGTCATAGAAGCCTCTCTGAGAAAATGACTGAACCCCAGAGGAGGTTGCAACAACAGCTCTAAACTGAGATCACTCTTTTGTTTTTCTCCAGATGCTCTGATCTGAGAATTGGAGAAAGGCCTTCTTCCTCACTGGCACCATCACATGCCCCTTCCTTCCTCAGTCAGTGTGTGGCCAGCAGCAAGCAGGCGGGCTCTGTTGGACCACAGGCTCTGACTGGTAGGACTAAGGTAACTTTGGGGTCATGGGTCAGGGCATCAGAGGAAGAGTGGATTTCTTTCTGGGATCTCAGCATTTCTCTTTTGTCCCTCACACACCGCACCTTTCTTCACAGCCACAAAGCTGCTCCCTCTCAAAGCATCCCACCTGGATCCATCCCTTTTGTGCGCCTCTGGCCTTTTGGTCTTAGTAGCCCTCCAAAAGAGTCTTTTGGAGGCCCCAAACTGTCCTGTCCCAGAACTTGTAGGGGTTCCCCACTGCTCTGATCCTTTCAGGAGAAAAGGGCAGGAACTCTCCACAGCTCTCTTGGCAGGGCATGAAGGACACTGGCAGGGAGCGGTCCCGGAGCAGATTCCCTCTGTGGGGCAGGGATCTCCGCAGCTGGTCTGGGGACACCACAGACTATGAGGACGCTTCAGAGAGAAGAACTGGTCCTCCAAGTCGTGACCGTGGTCCTAGGGATAGCACAGCTGCAAGGCCTTCCAAGAGGATCTGCCGGTGGGCTCCCGCTCCCAGGGCTGCTCAGGAGCAAACCTTGCTGAGGCAGAGGGAGCCAAGCAGATCTGTGCGGGGAACTTACAACCTTGGCAGCCGGTTTGTGCAGTACACAGACTGTGACCGCTCACTGCGGAAGAGAAAGAGGGAGAGAACAAGTCCTCCACGTTGTGACCAAGTCTTAGTGAATACTGCAGTTCCAGGGCCCTCCAAAGCCAGCTCCAAGCAGGCTCTCATGCTCCGGGCTGCTCGGGAGCAAACCCGACAGAGGCAGAGAGAGCAGAGAAGATCAACATGGCGGGGCTGTGATTGCCACAGCCAGTTTGGGCAGCACACAGACTACCGCCCTTCAGAGAAGAAGAGGAGGGTTTCCACGCCCCAGAGATTCACGTCAGACAAGCATTCAGGGCACTCTGGCAATGATGGCGTTGGATTATGGCCCTGGCTCAAGCAGAACGGAAGACTAGCACTGCGTTTATTAGCCAAGGCATCCTTGTTTTCGACACGCCTTCTCAGACCTGAGTGAATGATTTAGCTAAGAAGATGATAGTTACAATAATATAGAAATATCATTAGAAATATAGAAATATATATAGGAATATAGAATAAATATATAGAAATATATATAGAAAAATAGAATATATAGAGAGAAATATATATAGAAATATAGAAATATATACAGAAATACAATATAGAAATATAGAAATATATATAGAAATATAGAATATATATAGAGAAATATATATAGAAATATAGAAATATATATAGAAATATAATATAGAAGTAATATTTTATAATACATTATTACATGTTATATATCTTCAGCAATAGATAGTAATAGTATAATAAATATTATTAAAATAATAAAATAGTAAATACTAAAATACTTTAAGCAGAGTTATTTATTCCACGTTGTAGATAATTATAGCTAGAAACATAGTGCAGTATTTGGAAGCAGTGTTGAAGCAATTATATTAATGCTAAGAAAACAAATATTAAGTAGAGATTGTGCAGCACACAGACTACCGCCCTTCAGAGAAGAAGAGGAGGGTTTCCACGCCCCAGAGATTCACGTCAGACAAGCATTCAGGGCACTCTGGCAATGATGGCGTTGGATTATGGCCCTGGCTCAAGCAGAACGGAAGACTAGCACTGCGTTTATTAGCCAAGGCATCCTTGTTTTCGACACGCCTTCTCAGACATGAGTGAATGATTTAGCTAAGAAGATGAGAGTTATAATAATATAGAAATATTATTAGAAATATAGACATATATATGGAAATAGAGAATATATATAGAGAGAAGTATATATAGAAATATAGAAATATATATAGAAATATCATATAGAAATATAGAGAGAAGTAATACTTTATAATACATTATTACATGTTATATATATTCAGCAATAGATAGTAATGTTATAAGAAATATTATTAAAATAATAAAATAAATACTAAAATACTGTAATCAGAATTATTTATTCCACGTTGTAGACAATTATAGCTACAAACATCTCAGCCTCGGCCATATCAATCAACAGAACTGGTCTACTCTGGCCTCAAATCGGGAGGCCTGGAGACACACCATCTCTAACGCTGCTGTTTCCTTTGAGAACGCACGCAGAATCCCTCTCGAGGAGAAAAGACAAGGGAGAAAGAATCATGTCTTGCAGAATATACCACCTAGGGAGTCTTTCTGCTGTGCCTTTTGCAATCGGATATGTCTATCTCGCATTGGCCTCCTAAGCCACCAGCGTGCTTGTAACAAATGTGGATAGAGCCTTCTGAAATCTTCGTTCGAGAAGCCCAGCCACGATGATGTGTTTAAGACGGGTGTTCCATAATTTAGTGTTCTCACTGAAACCATGCAAATCGTGCGCCACTCGCTCACTTCCCACTCCTCCTTTCCTTCCCACTCCCCCTCCATCCTGAGGCAGGCTGGATGGGAGAATTGGAGGCACAAAAGGTAAAGATCGCAGGCTGAGATAAGAACAACTTACTGGAAACGGCAATGAAATAAGAAAACAGTGCAGCAACAGAACAGTAACAGAAACAATCCTAATAACAGAGTGTACAAGGGAGGCAAATGACTCACACGTGATTGCTCACCAGTTGGTGCCCAACTTTGCCACCACGCACACAACCTGGAAGAGACCCCTTCCCCCATCCTTGACAAAATGAGGAATAACCTCTATGTCCTGGCTGTGCCCCCTCCTGGATACTGCCCAAATTAACACTGCCCTGACCAGAAGCAGGACAATCACCTTCAGGATGTGCAGCACAGCTTTCGGGTCTGCACCGGAGGCACTGGATCCCTCCATGCCAGGGAGGGGAGACATCAGAGATGAGCAGACTTTGGAAATCCCTCACCTCTCACTCCGGCCCATTTGTTCTCATTTTATGGGATGGAAGAATACATACCCAACTCCTCCCAGTGTCCTTCTCACTGGAAATCCCCTGAGCTTTGATTCCTTTGCTGACATGCTGCTTCCTCTGGGAAAAGCAGCCAGAAAACCCAAGGCCATTGCTTTGAGGGAAGGTTTTTCTTAGAACACTTTTCCTGAAGTGCACCCAGGAAGGCTGGGCTGCAGCAGCACAGGGCCCCCATGGCTTTGCTACATCTCATCCAGAACACCTGGAAGCCCTTCTCTCACCATCCAGCCGCTCCCCTGCCCTGTCTTCCCCACCCCACAGGGATGCTGCCGAGGAGTTAACAAACTTCACAGTTCAATCCTGATATCCCACTGCTGACTGGGATGGCGTGAGACCAGGGGCAGTTTTGGCCCCCATCAGCACCAGCTCTTGGGACAGCCAGGCTCTCTCCTGACATGTGGGCTCATCTCTGCAGCTTTGCTGTCCTCCACAGGGCGTTTGCTGAAAAAAATCATCTTCTAGAAAAGATATATGACACCAGCCCAGGGGTCAGCAGCACCACATGAGAGCTTGGCAAGATGCCCTGAGGACAGCCAGGCCAGGCAGAGAGAGGTGGAAGGACCACAGGGGCTCTCTGAAGCAGCCACATTGTACAACAGAGACAATGGGGCTAAATAAACACTGGGCTGAAAGATGAGAGTGCTCTTACAAGGGAAATTTACAGCTGCTGTACAGGCCTGGGGCTCTTGCTGGAAAGCTTCAGTCTCTGGGCTCCCGGTGCCCAAAGGCATTGCAGATAACTCCTTCTCAAGCAATGGCAGGGAGCAGGGTGGAGAAGTCAAGGATGAGGCAGATCAGAAAGACTGGGGCAGCACAAAGAGATCTACAAGGGAGAGAGACAGCATCTGAAAGACACTCCTTGCTGACCTAGGAGCTGGTGCCGTGGGCTCTACAACTGCTGCCTGCAGTCAGCTCGGAAGCTCTGGCAGTTTTAACAGGAGGTTTGTCTGCAAACAAGATGCAGAGACGTTACGATGATGGATGCGGGTATATTCCTGACCTAGGCTCTCCAGAGGGAGATTCGCTGCCTCCTCATGGGCCATAGAGGCTTTTAATATGGGATGAACTTCACTTGGTCTCCCCAAGCTCATGTCCAACCTGTTCCATGGCCTCTGACTGCGATCTGCTGTCCACCTAGCTTCATCCCCCCTCACAACCCTGGGGACTCCTTGGAGATGAAGGGCTGCTGTGCCAGCACCTACTGCTCCAGGAAGGGAGTGCAAGGGGAAGATGCTACAGTCGCAGGGGCAAAGAAGGTTCATTTTGCCATGGGATCCCAGGAGGTCACCATGCACATCGTCAATGGGGTCTGAAAAAAGAAAACTTACAGATGTTGAGGCAGCTGAGCTCATCAAGCACATGTAGAAAAGCTCCTGATTTCAGTATGGCTGGCTCTTTTGAAATGCCCCAGGAAGGAAGATTTGGTCTCAGGCATCATCAGCCCCATTGGCCAGTGTTACGACCCGCCCCAGGAAAAGGGGAGAGGGGGGTAACTCAGGTTCCATCAAAAATTCCTTTGGGGTGGATTACAGCGAAACGACACTAAATAATTGGTGTATGAAAACATATATGGATAAGATTTATTTTAACAATTTTGAATCAGTAGGTAAGTTAACATTTTTGGGTGTTGTAACCTTTCTAGGGAGGAGAAAAATGCATAGGGGAGAGAAAGACAGGGTGAGAGTAAGGGAGAGCAAGAAAAAAAAGAAGATGAGATAATCACCGCCCACTGGATCCAGCGATGTCTTGATCCGCAGGTGGTGGGGGGAGAAGGAAAAGCAAAAACCCCGCCAAACCCCCAAAGTCACCAGTCAAAATTCATATACTTAGCACCTCCCCCAGGGTGGGGAGCCGTCCCCATAGGTTGGCGTCCCCCTTTTTTGGCGCAGAGTCCACGAGGAGGGCGTGGCAAACTCAGCTCTTCCCGCCTTTTTGGGTCTTGACATCTTCTGCCCTGGAGGAGGGGGGGATGGGCCCAGTTGCCCACCAGAAAGTCAAAAGCCTGTAGAAGTCTCTTAGAATGCATAAATCATTAACTGTTCCAGTCTCTGACACCACCCCGTGATTTATGCAGTCAATGATTTTTGTTCTCTCTGAATCTTCTTTGTGGATGGTGCTTCTCGGATAGTGGACAGGAAGACAGAAGAGTAAAGGAAAGGAAGAGGTCGCCCCAATGCACTGCAATTCTCCTCTCTCAAAAAACAACTTTATAATAAAATAGTAAGCTAATTTGTATTAGCTACTCTCTCTCCACCCTGTGAGTAATCAGGGTGAGTAATAGGCTACAATCAAATTTCTTAACATTAATAAGGTTACAAACATATATACATACTTGAAATTATACATCAAAAACATTGAGTTACTTGGGAGCTGGTAAAAGGCTTTCTTATGTTCTCTTTGGGCCTAAATTTAGTTCTATTTGTTAAATTTAACCAAATATGAAATTCAATGCCTCTCAAGGCAGAAGGCTAATGTATATAATACATATTTGTATGATTTCAAATATGCATGAATACTTGTACTAACTCCCAGGTTATATTTGGTTGAGGTTAGATATTTAAAAAGACAAAATACTTGGCAATAATTAAACTAACAATACATCTCAGGAAAACTACACAAACAAATTAACAATCCTTAATACAAGTAATTTTGGGAGTAGGGGAACACAAACACAATGTTTGTGGTAGGTTTTTACATATTGCAAAATTATTAGGTTCATAACATTTTTAAGATAAAACACATGCAAACAACCAATGTGGCAAAAAAAACCCCCAAACCAGTATAACTCTTCAGTTCTGTTGTCACTTCATGTTCTCATAGGATAATGAGAACTAATGGCAGCAGCGGTAGAAGGCTTTATCGGTCTCATGTGGTGTGATCTCTCCTGCTGGTAGGTTTCTGCAAAAGGAACAAATCTGGCCCATTGTGGACTGATTGTTAAAAAGAAGGAAGAATCCATCGAGTGTTTATTGGATGGTCCTTCCCGTGAGCATCTGTGGCTCCCCATGTGTGAGGGTTAACCGGGGTTTTCAGAGTGAGTGGCACCTGTCCCACAGAGGGTAGATTTACTGATACAGGCTGGCCTGGATAATGGAGTGGTTTTACAGGATCTTTACTTTTGTTTTCCCTCAGTAGAATAGTGGGAGGTTCAGGGCAGAATGCTGTAATTCGAGGGCAACCATTTATTGCCCATTGGCTCTTGATTTTGGTTTCTGCATCAGAAACTCTGGAGGCCCACTCAGGGTTATGAGGTTTTATGGCTCGCTTTAGGAGCCCATTGGTACCTTCCACAATACCATTTGCTTGTGGATAATATGGAGTGTGGAAGGTCCATTGAATTCCCTCTTCTCGGGCCCATTCTTGTACCACCCCGGCAGTGAAATGGCTCCCATTGTCTGATTGGATAGACTTTGGTTTGGGTAGATGACTGAACCACAGTTTTAGAGTTTTCACAGTATTCTCTCCCTGGCTCGTCGCACAGCTTCAGCCAGGGTTAGTCCTGATATTATCTCTACCCCAACCAGGATGTATTGTTTTCCATAAGAAATTCGGAAAGGACCCATGTAGTCTACCTGCCAGGTATCCCACAGTCCCTTGTTATCCCTCAGGTGCAGGGGTGGATCTTTCAGTGGATCATGATCTTTCAGCCTGGTGTGACACAGACTACAGGCAGAGATCACTGTGTTGCACAGCTCCCTGGTAACTGGCCACCCTCTACTGATTGCTTCTTTGAACAGATCTCTGTTTCCTGAGTGGTCTCTTTTTACGTGTAACCATTCTAACAGACCTTCCCATTTTTGTCCCTCTCCCTCTGTTGTTATCTTAGCTAACGGTGTCAGTGAGTCTACTTGATTGTTTAACAGCTGAGCGGGGTTGTTATCTGTTTGGTGTGCACCAACCCATCCCACAAGGAATGTTTTTTGTTTCAGAGAACCGGGACTGGCTTTGTTTTCCCAACTCAGCCTTGGCTCCTGCCGGCTCTGTGTGCCCTGGGAAGGTGTTGTCTCAAGGACTTGCACAGCTGAGAATCCCCCAAACTCCCCCCAGGCAGTCACAGCCTTTTTTTAACCCTCTTCCTTTCCCCAGGGCTGGTTTTTGTTCACTGTTTCCTGTCCCAGCCTTTGCTCCCTCCTCTTGTCGCTGCTCCAACCTCCCACATCAGGAACATTTTCCCACCTGGTTCATGGTTTTTCCTGAATTCTTTCCCTGCTCAGCCTTTCCCTGGCCATGCACTATTCCCCAAGGCAAAGGTCAAAATTCACAGGTTCACCAAAGCAAAACTGACCCCACCAGAGCCATTTGTGGAATATTTGGAAGGAAAGAACCCAAAGAAACAGGACAAGCATCCACTGGCACAGAATGTGGATGCTGCTGGGGGGGCACTGGCAGCTGCAAAGAGTTTCCACACTTATTAAAACTCTCTCTAAACCCTGACATCGACAAATTGCAGTTATTACCAGGAAATGCACCTGGCATTTCCTCCATAGGTAAATATTCTCCAGGTAAGAACCCTCTGCCTGTGTCTGCAAAGGAAGAACTGAAAGGATCATTTTTGCCACCCAAACACTTGATTTTTCAATAAGGTTTGGTTGATGCAGAGCTTTTTACTGTCCCCAACCCCCAAATTCCTCCTGCCCCAGGCTGCAGTTTTGGGCATTTTGGAGAGAAAAACAGGTGGGGGAGGAAGAGGAGGAGAAAAGAGACCTAGTGGGGAACAACAGAGGAACTTCCCATGGAAAATACTCCCAAAGACACCGAGTTTGGGGAAATAAAGTACTTTTGTGTCCCAAAGAGCAGTTCAAAACTACTGCAGGCCAATACAGTTGTGGCCTTTTTTTGCTGCCCAGGGAAGGGCAATGAGTCCACAAGCGGCCGTGGGAGTGATTGAAAGGGGCTTTTCTGTAGTGACCAAAGGAGAGGGAATCCAACCAGTCACCAGGAATTTCCACTTTTTGTCTGCAAATCAAAGAGGAATTCAGCCCTGACCTGAGGGGTCCCTGCAAGGAGACACCTGGGGGTCACGGGGACCCCAAAGTGGGACCCCCAGGCTGGGCTGGGCTGGAGGGGGAGGCCCAGGGGAGACGGAGCAGGACGGGCAGGAGAAAGCTGCTTCTTCTTGCTCCTCTCAGTCTCACCTCCTCCTTCCCCCTCCCAAATTCCCTCTGGATCTGGCACAGCAATCTTGAGAAGAGAGAACTGAGCTCAAATGCAAACTTGCTTCATCCTGGGCCAGCCCAGCCCCCACACCCCCGATGTGGCTCAACACCCCCATCCCGGTCCATCCCACACCCCCATCCCAGTATATTCCCAGCCCGGTCCATCCCACATTCCCATCCCAGTATATTCCCAGCCCGGTCCATCCCACAGCCCCATCCCAGTATATTCCCAGCCCGGTCCATCCCACAGCCCCATCCCAGTATATTCCCAGCCCGGTCCATCCCACATCCCCATCCCAGTGTATTCCCAGCCCGGTCCATCCCAGCCCGGGTCTGTCTTTCAGTCCCAGCCCGGCTCGGCTTGGCAGGGACTCCAAGCCCCTCCCGTGCCAGCCCTGCCCCAGCAGGGCCATGTGGCAGCAGCCGATGCGGCTGCAAGGCCGGTCCCCCCCGGGCGGGAGCAGTGGCGGGCCCGGGGCAGCCAAAGGGGTCGGAGCGAGAGGAGCCGGGACGAGGCAGCGCTGCTGCGGCAGCGGCTCCTTCCGAGCCCGCCGGGGCTGGGCGGGAAGGAGGAGCCCGCGGGCAGCCGCTCCCTGCGCGGGCCCTGCGGAGGGGACAGGGCGGGACGAACCCGCCGGACCCCCCTCCCGGCCCCTCCAGCCGCGCCGGGGCCGCGCCCGAGCTCCGCCACCGCCTCCCCGAGTGCCCGCCCGGCTTGGCCCAGAATCCCAGCTCCCTGTGCTGAACCGACCGCGGTTTACGGGAAACAGCCCTGGCGATGTGCCCGGAGCCGCTGCTTTAGGAGTCCCAGTCCTAGCGATGTGCCCGGGCTGGCAGCAGTCAGTCCCAGTCTGTCCCAGTCCATCCCAGTCTGTCCCAGTCCATCCCAGTCCATCCCAGTCCCTTCCCAGCAGCCGCCGCCGTTTCCCGGGTCCTGCCCCCCTCGCCCCCCCAAGATGCTGACGGGGGTCGGGGCTCCGTCTTTGGCTTCGTCTCCCTGGGCTGGGGCTCGGCCTCCGCCCGCGGGAGGAGCTGAGGGGGGTCCCCGGGGGCCGTGTGTCCCCCCCGGAGCGTGTGTGCCCCCCGGGACCCCCATCCCGCTGTCCCCCCCTTTTCTCTCCCCACGGAGCTCCTGCCCCAGCTCCCGCTCCCCCCTGGCAGGGGCTTTGGGAGCCCCCCTTTGCCTTGACCCCGGGACCCCTGCGGGGGGCGGTGGGGGCTGCCCAGGGCGGGCACTGGCCCAGGGAGATCGCCCCCCGCCCCCGCGGCATCCGCTGATCGCGGCGCTTCCCCCGCTTTGGCCCCAAAGCGGCGCCTTTAAGGCCGAGTTTAAGCGCAGGGCCCGCGAGTTCAGCTCGGCCCGGCCCGGGGGTCCCGCCGCTCGGGCCCGTCCAGGGGGCCCGGGGGTGGCGGGGGGACCCGGGCCGGTGCCGGGAGGGGTCCCGAAGGGGATCCCGGGGCATTCCCGGCAATTCCCCCGGGCCCGCCCCCCGCGCTCCCTCGGCCACTTTCGCTTTCGCGTCTCCCGAACTGCGCCCAGCGGGGCCAGCGGAGCAGCGCGATGGCTCCAGCGCTGGGGCTGGGGGCGCTCCTGGCGCTCCTGGGGGTCTTGGCGGTCTCGGGGGGGCAGCCGAAGGGTAAGTGGGACCCCCGGAACGGGCAACTCCTCAGCCTTTATTCCCGGGCACCGGCACTTCCCTGAACCTCCACTTCCGGGCACCGGGACCCCCCTGCACCCTCTCCCTCAGCACCGGGACCCCCTGAATCCCGATTGCTGAGCACGGGAACCCCCTGAGCCCCCATTCCCGGAAGGAGACCCCCCTGAACACCCACTCCTGGGTACCGGGACCCCCCTGAACTTCCATTTCCGGGCACCGGGACCCCCCTGCACCCTCTCCTTCTGCACCGGGACCCCCTTAAACCTCCCTATGCGGCACCGGGACCGCCTCATTTCCATTCCTGGGCACCGAGACCCCCTTGAACACCCGTTCCCGGGCATGGGAACCTCCCTCAACCTCCATTCCCGGGCACAGGGATGCCTCTGGAGCCCCATTCCTGAGTCCTGGGACCCCCCTGGACCCCCATTCTTGGGCACAGGAACCCCCCTGGACCCCCAACTCCTGCACCAGGACCCCTCTGAACCCCCTTATGCTCAACAAATACCTCCCTGTGCCCCTTTTCCTGCCAATCCTGCCTCTCCCAGCCCCCTCATCCTCCCTTTTCCTTGTCCCTGAGACCCCCTGGACCCCCATTCCTGCCTTTCCCAGACCCCGTTTTCCTCAACATCAGCCACCCCTGGACCCCCCTTTTCCTGGGCACAGGGACCCCCTGAATCTCCATCCCACCTCTCCCAGTGCCCTCCCCCCCTTCTCCTGACCCTGGGACCCTGTTACAGACCGGACAGGGGGTGTAACCTGGTTCTTTTAGATGATTCCTTCCAAGGCGAGATTAAGGCCCAAACCTCCAAATGCTGGGTCTCACACACACAACTGACTTTATTGGTACCAATAAGGAACGGTAAAAGCGAGGGGGGGAGGAGAAGAAGGAGAGATGAGGAAAAGGAAAGGCTGCCAAAGGAAAGTGCAGAAAGGTTCCCAGCCCAGGGAGAGAAGCGGGTGCAGTCAGGCTCGGGCAGGCAGGGAAGCAGCGCTGGAGGGAAGCGGGTGGGGAGCAGAGCGGATCCGAGCCGAGCAGCAGAGCAGGGAGGTGGGACACGAGCGGGACGGAGCGAGGAGCGGGGCCAGCAGCCAGCACGGGCCCCTGGCCAACAGCGACCGGGCTGGACAGGACCGAAACGCGGGCACTGCCTTAAATCCCCCCGGTGGGCGCTCCCTGGCCAGCTCGGCTCCGGGCAGAGCCTTGACTTTGAGACCCCCTGGAGCCCACGCAAGACGTGGCCGCGGAGGGTTGCAGAGGGTCTCAGGAGGACTCAGGGTGGTCCCAGCAGGGCTCCCAAAGGACATTCCGGTCAGTTCCCAGGAATTCCCCCGTCCCCTCCCCTCCCCCGCGCTGCCTCGGGCACTGTCGCGTCTCCCAACCTGCGGCGGCGGGATCTGCCCGGTGACTGGTGACGTCACGGCCGAGTCGGGTTGCCATTGGTGCAGAAGAAGTAGCGGCGCCGGACGCTGCTGTGTGGGCGGGGCCAGCGGAGCAGCGCGATGGCTCCAGCGCTGGGGCTGGGGGCGCTCCTGGCGCTCCTGGGGGTCTCGGGGGGGCAGCCCGAGGGTAAGTGGGACCCCCGGAACGGGCAACTCCTCAGCCTTTATTCCCGGGCACCGGCACTTACCTGAACCTCCATTTCCGGGCACCGGGACCCCCCTGCACCCTCTCCCTCAGCACCGGGACCCCCTGAATCCCGATTGCTGAGCACGGGAGCCCCCTGAGCCCCCATTCCCGGAAGGAGACCCTTCTGAACACCCATTCCCGGGCAGGGTACCCCCCCTCAACCTCCAATTTTGGTTACTGGAACCCCCCTGCACCCTCTCTCTCCGCACCAAGACCCCCTTAAACCTCCTTATCTGGTTCCTCATTTCCATTCCTGGGCACCGAGACCCCCTGAACACTCATTCCCGGGCAGGGGAACCCCCCTGAACCTCCATTTCTGGACACTGGGACCTCTCTGAACACCCTTATCCTGCACCAGGACCCCCTGAACCCTCATCCCTGGCTCCAGGACCCCTCTGAATCCCCTTATCCTCAACAAATACCCCCCTGTGCTCCTTTTCCTGCCAATCCCGCCTCTCCCAGCCCCCTGATCCTCCCTTTTCCTTGACCCTGGGACCCCCTAGACTCCCAGTCCTGCCTTTCCCAGCCCCCAGACCCCACTTTCCTCAACACTGGGGATCACTGGACCCCCCTTTCCTGGGCACAGGGACCCCCTGGATCCCCTATCCCGCCTCTCCCAGTCCCAGCCCCCCCTTTCCTTGAACCTTGGACCCTTCCCAGCTCTCCCAGTTCTAATTCCTTGACCCTTGGACCCCCCAAACTCTCCAATCTCTGTGACCCCTCAGTTCTCCACTCCCTGTACTTCCCACGGGGGGGGGTCCCAGACACCGGGAACGCCCTCGACCGCAATTCCTGGGCACCAGGACCCCCCCTGGAACAAACCTTATCCTGCACCAACACCCCCCTACACCCCCTTTCCAGGCCATCCTGCCTCTTCTGGAGCCCAGATCCCCCTTTTCCTTGACTCTGAGACCCTCTGGACCCCCATTCCTGCCTTTCCCAGACACCAGACCCCATTGTCCTCAACACTGGGGCCCCCCAGGTCCCCCTTCCCTGGGCACAGGGACCCCTGGATGCCCCATCCCACCTCTCCCAGTCCCTACACCCTCCTTTCCTTGGCCCTTGGATCCCCAAACCCCCTTCCCGGCTCTCCCAGCTCTCCCAGTTCCCCCTTTCCTCGACCCCTGGACGCCCCCAGACCCCCCAAATCTCCGTGTCCCCCCAGTTCTCCACTCCATGCGTCTCCTGGATGTGGCGGTGACAGAGCCCAGCCCAGGGATCCCTCAATACATGGCCTTGGGATACGTGGATGGGATCCCCTTCACGCGCTACGACAGCGAGCGGGGCCGGGCGGAGCCGCTGACGCCGTGGATGGCGGCCGGAGCCGAGCTGGGATATTGGGATGGACAGACCCAGATCAGTGAGAGGAACCGGCTCGTGGCTGCCCACAACCTGGGTGTAGGGCGTGATCGGTACAACTGGAGTGGGGGTGAGTGGGGGGAGCTGGGGAATGGGGAGATGTGTGGGGCTGGGATGGGATGTGTGGGGCTGGGATGGGATCTGTGGGGCTGGGATGTGGATCCAAGGTGCTCCAAGGACTGGGATGAGGCTCTGTGGGTCTGCATCAGACTCTGGGGCTCCATAGGGATGAAATGGGGTCTGTGGGGCTGGGACACAATTCCAGGGTCTCAGTGGGTCTGATCCCTCCCCCCAGGTCTCCACACGGCACAATGGCTTAAAGGCTGTGACCTCCTGTCCGACGGGAGCGTCCGCAGAACCCTTCGGCACGGCTACGATGGGCAGGATTTCATCTCCTTCTCCCCGGAGACCGGGACCTTCGTGGCGGCCGATGGAGCTGCCCGGATCACCGAGAGGAAATGGAAATCCGAAGGGTACGAGGCTCTTCAGCCTGACCTGGCACAGAGATGTGCGGAATGGCTCCAGAAATACATCGGATACGGGCGGGAGGCACTGGAGCACAAAGGTGAGGGAGACAGAATTCCCATGGGAATGTGGGATTTGGGAATGTGGGATTTGGGAGGGTGGAACTGAGGAACATGGGAATTCCTGTGGGAATTCTGTGGATGAATCTGAGTCATCCAACTCCCATGGGAATTCCATGCACGTATCCCACTGTTGTCCCATTCCAGTGGGACTTCTGTGGGTGCATCTCACTCCAATCCCATTCCCATGGGAATTCCATGGATGGATCCCACTGTTGTCCCATTCCCATGGGAATTCCATGCATGGATCTCACCGTTATCCCATTCCAGAGCCCCCCGATGTCCACGTGTCCGGGAAAGAGGAACACGGGATCCTGACGTTGTCCTGCCGCGCGTACGGATTCTACCCCGGGATGATCGGGATCAACTGGCTGAAGGGGGATGAAGTGCGGGATCAGGAGACGGAGTGGGGCGGGATCGTTCCCAACAGCGACGGCACCTTCCACAGCTGGGCCAGGATCGAGGCGCTGCCGGGGGAGCGGGAGCAGTACCGGTGCCGGGTGGAGCACGCCGGAATGCCGGAGCCCGGGATCTTCGCCTGGGGTGAGGCTGGGAACGGGCAATGGGGGAACTAGGGGTTTGGGAAGGAGGAATTTGGGAGTGTGGGACAGCGGGATGGGGGTAACCCTCCCCCTCTTCCCCCTCCTGCCCTTCCCAGAGCCGAAATCCATCTGGAATTCCAGCCCGGTGTTGGTGGCTGTGTCCGTCATCGCTGCCATCATCATCATCATCGGCCTCGTGGGAGTCGGTGTCTGGAAGCTCCGATCCGGTAACTCCCGGGATGGGGGTCGGGAAGGGGCACGGATCCGCCCGGCAGCATTCCGGGGATCCTGTGCCACGGGTGCTGATCCCACTTTCTTTCCATAGGGAAGAGGGAGGGGAATGGATACGACCCCGCGCCCACCAGTGAGTCCCAGCAGCGTGTGTGGATCCAGATCCTCTGGGCAGGATTCCCAGGATGGATGCCGGGATTCCAGAGGGGAATGGGGGCCTAATGGCTGGAGCGGGATTGGAAGGGGATTCCAGCTCAGGGCAGGATTCCAGAGTGGGCTCAGGTGGAATTGTGGACTGGGATCAGGGCTGGATTCTGGGGTGGGATTGGGGTGGGATGGATGGAGTGGGATTGGCGTGGGATGGACAGAGCAGGATCAGGAGGGAATCCAGAGCAGTTCCTACTCTCCCTGGGCTCCACAGCCAGCTCCATCCCCTGGGATGGGAACAGGGACATGGTGACTCCTTTCCCCACTCTCATCCCAGCAGGAATCACAGCCTGAGTGATCCCGGAGCTGGATCCGTCCCTTCCCTCTCCCTGTGGAAAGGCAGGAGCTGCTGGCAGAGCTCATCCCGCTGCTCCCACCCACCCCGGCCCCCCTGCGGCTCTTCCCGATGGATCAACTTCCTGCTTTTTCCTGTGTGAAACTGTCAGAGACTGAAACAGTCAATGATTTCTGCATTCTGGGGTTGCCAGGAGACTTTTGGTGGCTTTTGTAGGACTTTGGCATTATCCCTCTGATGGGCAGCTGGGCCCATCTCCCCCTCCAGTGCTGCTGAAGGTGTCAAGCCCTGGAAAGGAGAGAAGAGCTGAGTTTACCAGGCCCCTCACAGGAACTCTGCTCTGGGCTGTCCGAGGTGTTGGGGGTTCATGGCATGGCCCATCAAAGCCCATCCCCCCCTCTGCCAATCTTGGAAGGTGGATAAAAGCCTTTTCCCTGCCCCTCACGGGAACTCTGGGCAGGCCTGGGAAACGTTGGGGGTTCGTGGCATGGCCCGGGACATTGTCCATGGATATAATAACTCATAACTTCCCTGAGTGTGGGGACTTCCCTCCCTCACCCCCAATGGATCAAAGTGTAAGGGGGGTACTTTTGAATTAGATGATCAATGGAGCATAGAGGCGTGAGAAAGGAATCATATTAGGATGTGAAACCAACCAGAGTATGGTACAATGTAACTTCATGGCACAAGCTAATTGGAAGGTCCACTGTGCTTTTTAGCAAGTCAGCTTGATATCCCCTGTTATCAGAGCTGAGTTCTTCCTTGGTTTTGCCACATACTGCAAGATGGATACATCTACCCTTGAAACACAATGGTAGAGGTCATGCATAGGGGTGAGAAAGATGATGATGGGAGGAAGATGGTGTGGGCAGGGGTCGCTGGCCCCTTGCCCTACAAGTAGGGCAGGCACAGACTGTTGCCATGAGGTGATGATCAGGCGGGGTTTGGCTGCCATTCAGGCATCACCTTATACTGGGTACTGGCCCTACGTGGTGTAATGTGGAACTGATAAAATGGGGTGTCGGGACTGCTGAGCTGAGCGATCCTCATCCTGCCACCGAGACTGTGGCTCCGCGGGGACGCCCGCTAAGCACGGGCACCGACCAGCTGCTGCAGATCCTGACAGCCCTGGCCTGTCTGTGTGGTAAGCACAGTTTATTGACAGGAAGCAACTGAGAGAACAGACTTTTTAATATCCCTTTAGTGTCACTTTAATTCCCATTTTATTTTTGAATATTGTTACATAAATAAGTTGTTCACAGTATTTCCCTTTAATTTCCCTTTTTACTAACCAATATTGTGTTAATAGTTATCCATAATATTGTGTTAAGACACCTTTTTTGGTATCCCTTTAACCCCCTTTTTTCACTAGTTAATACTGTATTAAATGCTGTTTGTAGTATTTGTTTTTAAGGCCACACAATAAGATATGTTATATCCTTTTTTAGTTCTTGATTCTCTTTGCTAAGATGATTATTATTATTATTCTCAGTGTAATAAAAGATATTTTTTGTGTTTGAATATTTCTGGCACTTGTCTTTACTCCAGACATGTATCCAAAGGAACTGTCTTTTCCCTAGATAGGGAGAGCCTCAGTAACTGTCTGTGTTAGTTTTGTCTTTGTCTCTGGTTTCTCTAAGGGTCTTTGTGGTTTAGAAATTCTGCCTTCTTGGTGTCCAGGTCTCAAAAATAGATTTCTCTGCCAGGTCTCTGACCACTGAAATATGGCAGGCCTTAAACTTTTACTTTGTTTTTCTAACAAATGGCCATGGCCCAGAACTTGTCCATCATCCATTGTCTATTGCCCCCATTCAATCTCCTGCCAGCAGTTTCTCCCCACTGCTGGGTGGGCTCCTTTGTCAAGCACTAGAACTTGTTGGGGAACAGGCCCAGTCCTGTTGCCTATTTTTCGTGGGGATGTGCAGGAGGGCATTGAGTCTTCCATGAGCAAATTGGCAGAGGACCCCAAGCTGGCTTGCAGGGTGGATGTGCTGGAGGGTAGGAAGGCTGTGCAGAGGGACCTGGCCAGGCTGGACCTCTGGGCCGAGCCCGTGGGCATGAGGTTCAAGAGTGCCTTTGGTGCCTTTGGGGCCTCTGGCCACAAGAACCCTCTGCAGCTCCAGGCCAGGGGCAGAGGAGCTGCAAAGGGTCCCCGTGGGAGAGGCCCTGGGGGTGCTGGTGGACAGAGGCTGAACCTGAGCCAGCGGGTGCCCGGGTGGGCAAGAAGGCCAAGGGCAGGCTGGCCTGGATCAGAAAGAGTGTGGCAGCAGGAGCAGGGCAGTGATGCTTCTGCTGGACTGGGCACTGGTGAGGCCACCCCTGGAGTGCTGTGTCCAGCTCTGGGCCCCTCAATTCAGGGAGAACCTTGAGGGGCTGCAGTGGGTGGAGAGTAGGGCAATGGAGCTGGGCAAGGGTCTGCAGTGCATGGCCTGTGAGGAGCAGCTGAGGGAGCTGGGCTTCTCCAAGCTGGAGAAGAGGAGGCTCGGGGCTGACCTTCTCCCTGTCCACAACTTCCTGACAGGAGGCTGGAGCCAGGTGGGGGTCAGCCCCTTCTCCGAGGCAACAGGCGACAGGACAAGAGGACACGAGGACCTGCCTGTCAGGGACTGTTTGTCAGGGACAGGAGCAGGACTTTTTGGAGAGAAACAGGGATTAGGTATTGAAATGGGCTGCCCAGGGAGGTGGTGGAGTCAGCGTCCCTGGAGGTGTTTAAGCAAAGACTGGCCATGGCACTGAGTGCCGTGCTCTGCTTGACGTGCTGGGGATGGGGCGTAGGCTGGACGCCGGTTGATCTCACAAGTCTCTGCCAAGCTCATGGACTCTGGGCTTCTGTGCCAGCCCAGCCTTTGGGGACAGCGTGCTGGTGGCTCCGAGGCTCCGTCCTTGCCTTGCCTTGCCCATCTCCTGGCTGCCAGGCAAGGGCCTTGTGACATCACAGCCTCTGTGGAACAGCGCGGTGGCTGAAAACTGTCAGTGCTGCGTCCCCGTGCCCAGAGCCTGGGCAGAAGTCGGCTGGCAGGGACGGGCAGAGACTGTGCAGAGGTGTCAGCTCGTCCCGCAGCAGCACGATGCCCAGCCAGGGCATCTCCTGGCTCCTCAGGCTCTCGGTGCTCCTGCTCTTGCCTGGCCCACTCGAGCCTTGCAGCCGTGCCACAGGTGCCATTGCTGAGAACCGGGGTTTTCCTTGGATGGCCCCTTGCCAGAAAAGGCAGGAGAGGCTGGAGAGAGGGGAAGGAGGGGGGTCAGGCCGCTGGGATGGTGCCGGCGGGCCGTGAGCCCGAAGCCAGCAAGGCCTTGGGCCCACACGGTGTCAGGGGAGGACTGAGAGCCCCCAGGGAGGAGGAAAGCTGGGCAGGCCCCAAGGCTGCTGGGCCTCTTCCTTGCCAGCCCTTTGGCCAAGGCCCCGAGGCAGAGGTGGGGCTCAGCCCCTGCACAGCAATGGGGCACAGGCTGAGCCCCAGGGACACCAGAGCCAGGCGGCCTGAGCTCTTCTTCCTGCAGCGTCTGCCTGGGGCAGCCCAGCCAGGCCTGAGTCTCTGCAGGAGAGGCCAAGCCCAGCCAGAGAGGGCTCAGCCCTCTGAGGCTGCACTCACTGCAAAGGGAACAAAACATTGGCCCAGAGGACATCCTGCCCCCAAATGGAGAACTGGAAAGGTCAAGAATAAAAAAGTCACCCCCCTCCATTCTTCAAGAAATGTTTAGACCTCTTTCCTAAAAGCATCCAGGACTCAGGTCACCCAATTTTCTTTATGACAAGGGTTTTCCATGGTTCCCCTCAATTCCCAGGTTCAAAGGGGTCCCAGCACACTTTGGGATGTGTTGGATGCTGTGTTGGGGTGCAGATGTCTCCCCAAAGCTCCCTCAGAACAGGGTGACACAAGGGGGGGCACAAAGGGCTCCCCATTCCTGATCCATCCTGGAGCAACCACACTGGGGCAACTGGGATCAGAGTGGGAGCAGCTGGGTCCCTGCTGGGCTCATACTGGGACCATCCTGGGAGTGACTGCAATACTACTGGGAGTATGTGAGAAGCACTGCAACCATACTGGGGATGACTGGGAACAAACTGGATTCATACTGGAAGTGTTTGCAAGTTCCTGGGATCATACTGGGGGTGACTGGACTCATAGTGGGATCGTACTGGGAGCAACTGGGACCATGCAGGGGCAAAAGGCCTCCTCCAGGCAGTGACTGAAAGTGCCTGGGGCCATACTGGACTCAGACTGGGAGTCCTTGAGAGCGAAAGGAACCATCCTGGGGGGTACTGGGAGCAACTGGGACAACCTTGGGGGCAACTGGGATCCTATTGGGAGTGACTGGGAGTGACTGGGATAATAATGGAGTGACCAGGACCATACATGAACCATCCTGGGAGTCACAGTCAGTGACCAGGATCATACTGGGAGCAACTGGGTCATGGTTGCGGCACAAAGAACAGAGGGAGGGGAAGGGAACAGGGAGGGGAGGGAAAGAGAGGGGAGAGGGAATTTTAGAAAGGATAAAGAGGAAAGAAAGACAAAAAAAGGAAGAAAAATAAGAGAAAAAGCCGAGTTTAAACATTCAGTAAATGTGTGAGTCACTGAGAGCTCCCAGGTCAAAGGCAGGTGAAGTGTTTGCAGGGGACAGGAGCCTGTTCAGGGCTCAGGAGCTGCTGCTGCCCAAAGGGAGGAAACGCCCCGAGGGCTCGGAGCAGAGTTTGTGCTTTGGGGCCTTTGCCAAGAACCCGCAGGAGGGAAAGCAGTTCCAGCCAGGGGGGCCCAGGGGCTCCCAGCACGGGCCCAGGGGCTCCCAGTCACCCCCAGGATGGGCCCAGTCACCCCCAGATGGGCCCAGTCACCCCCAGGATGGGCCCAGTCACCCCCAGGATGATCTCAGTCACTTTTAGTCACACCCAGTCTGATCCCAGCATGATCCCAGTCACTCCCAGTCTTATTCCATTCTCTCCTAGTAGGATCCAAGTTACCCCCTGCAAGGTCCCAGTTGCTCCCAGTCAGTCCCAGTATAATCCCAGTCAATTCTGGTGTTTCCCATTATATCTCAATTGCCCCCAGTGTGGTCCCACTCACTCCCGGTCCTTTCCAGTAGCTACCAGCATGATTCCAGTTGCTCACGGCCACTCCCAGTCACCCCCATTGTGGTCCCAGTCACCCCAGGATGGCTCCAGACTCTCCCAGTATATCCCAGTTGCCCTCAGCATGCTCACAGTCATACCCAGTTACCTCCACTTTCCCCAGGATGCTTCCAGTTCCCATCAGTACGATCCCAGTATCTCTCAGTCTATGCCAGTTGCCTCCAGTATGCACCCTGTCACTCCCAGTTACTCCCAGTTCCACCATACTTCCAGCATGGCTTCACTGGCTCCCAGTTCCACCCTGTGTAGTTCCACTCACTCCCAGTATGATCCCGGTCACTGACAGTCACTGCCAGGATGGTTCCAGTATGGCCCTGGTCACTCCCACTAGGATCCCAGTCACTCCCAGTCACTCCCAATAGGCTCCAAGTCACTCCCAATTGGATCCCAGTTACTGCCAAGGTGGTCCCAGTTGCTTCCAGTATGATCCCAGTTGCCCCCCGTGTGGTTCCGGTTGCTCCCATTCACCCCTTCTGTGCTTCCAGTCACTCCCAGCAGATCCCACTTGACTCCAACAGGCTCCCAGTCAACCCCAGTATCATCTCAGTCACTTTCAGTCATGCCCAGTATCATCCCACTATGATCCCAGTCACTCCCGGTATGATACCAGTCTCTCCGAGTAGGATCCAAGTTACCCCCTGCATGGTCCCAGTTGCTCCCAGTCACCCCAGTCAAGTTCAACTCCCTCCCAGTCCCTCCCAGGACCATCCCAGTAGGATCCCAGTGACACCCCAGATGGTGGCACTCACACCCAGGATGAACCCAGACATGCCCTGGCACTCCCAGGATAAAGCCATTTGCCCCCAGCAGGCTCCCAGTTCCTCCCAGTCACTGACTATGGTTCCAGTTGCTCCCAGTATGATCCCTGGCACTCCCAGTCACTCCCACTATGATCCCAGTCAGTCTCAGTATGATCCCAGTCACTCCTGGTCTCTCCCAGTATATCCCAGTTGCAGTCAATGTGGTCCCACTCACCCCCAGTTGCTCCCAGTAGCTGCCAGCATAATCCCAGTTTCTCACAGCCACTCCCAGTCACTCCCAGTGTAGTCCTAGTTGCTCCCAGTTTTTCCACTGTTATCCCAGTTGCTCCCAGTTGCCCTGAGCAGAGACCCAGCTGCTTCCAGTATGATCCCTGTCTGATCCCAGTCTGATCCCAGTAATATCCCAGTATTATCCCAGTACAATCACAGTTGTCCCCAGCATGGGCCAAGCTGCTCCCAGCTGCCTCCAGCACAGATCCAGTCAATCCAAGTATGATCCCAGTCTTCCCCCACCATGGTCCCAGCCAATCCCAGTTGCACCACTGTAGATCCAGTCACTCCCAGTGTGCTCCCAGTCACCCCCAGGATGGTTGCAGACTCTCCCAGTAGATCCCAGTTGCCCTCAGCATGCTCACAGTCCTACCCAGTTACTTCCACTTGCCCCAGGATGCTTCCAGTTCCCATCAGTATGATCCCAGTCACTCCCAGTCTATGCCAGTTGCCTCCAGCATGCACCCTGTCACTCCCAGTTACTCCCAGTTCCACCATACTTCCAGCATGGCCCCACTGGCTCCCAGTTCCCCCCTGAATACTTCCAGTTATGCCCAATATGATCCCAGTCACTGACAGTCACTCCCAGGATGGTTCCAGTATGACCCTGGTCACTCCCACTAGGATCCCAGTCACTCCCAATAGGATCCCAGTTGCCCCCAAGGTGGTCCCAGTTGCTCCCAGTATGATCCCACTATGAGTCCAGTCACCCTCAGTACAATCCCAGTAACTTGCAGACACTTCCAGTACGACTCGTTTGATCCCAGTCATCCCCAGTATGACCCCAGTCACCCTCACTGTGTCCCCAATTTCTCCTAGCATGGGTCAAGCTCTCCAACTATGATCCCAGTATGGTCCCAGTACTCCCCAGCATGGTCCCCGTTGCTCCCAGTTTCTCCCAGTGTGATCCCAGTTGCTCTAAGTTGTCTCTAGGATTGACCCAGTCTCTCCCTTTAAGATCCCAGTCCGATCCCAGTATGAGCCCAGCAGGGGCCCAGCTGCTCCCAGGATGACCCCAGTTGCCCCCAGCGTGGTTCCAGTTACTCCCATTCACCCCTGTTATGGTTCCACTCACTCCCAGACACTCCCAGTATATCCCAGTTGCCCCCAACATGCTCCCAGTTGCTCCCAGTATGATCCCAGTTGCCCCAGTTCTGGTCCCGCTGGCTCCAGTCCAGGTCTCGGTGTATCCCAGTGTCCCCTCAGTTCCCCCACCCCGCTCTCACCCCCTTTTCTCTCCCCACAGAGCTCCTGAGCCGCCGGCGGCCGCAGCCCCTCCCCGTGGCCTCGGGCCCAGCCGGGACCCCCCAGTCCAGCCCCGCCTGCACTTTGGGGGGGTCGTGTGTCCCCCCCGGCCCTGCTTTTGTTCACACCCCAGTCGGCTGCTCCCAGTGTTCCCAGTAAAGCTTTCCAGTTCTCTGCAGTCCCTGTTATTGGGGGGCAGTGAGGGGGTTCTGAAAATCCCAGGAACGGGGGGGGGGGGGGGGTTGGGCACTTCCAGACCCACAAAATCCTTTGAACAGGGCTTTTGGGGACATTCAGACCCCAAAAATCTTGGGAACATGGGGGCTCTCCTAGATCCCAGAAGTTACAGGAACATCGTGGTTGGGGCACTCCCTGACCCCAAAATATTGGAAAAGAGGGGCTTGGACACTCCTAGACCATAAAACTCATGGGAATAGGGGGTTGGGGCACTCTCAGACCCTAAAAATCCCCGAGAAAGTTTGCTTGGGCACGTCCAGAGCCCAAAATATTGGAAAAGAGGGGACTGGACAGTCCCAGACCAAGCCCCCAAATGCGGAGAAGCTCCAGGTCCCCAAAAGTCCTGGAAAAGAGGGATTTGGATACAATCAAAAATCCGGAAATTGGGCACCCTCAGCTCCTCATCTGCCTCTTGTTTTGGGCAACTCCGAGCTCAGGGACAACTTTATCCTCTGTTTAAGGCTCACTTAAGCCCCAGGAGTCCTGGATGCCCGTTTTTGGATTGCCCTGAGCTTTGGTAGCCCTGACTGGGCATTTTTGGTGGGCCCTGAGCTCCCCCCTCCCCGGAACCCACGGACCCCCCCGAACCCCCCAGCCCCGGGGCTGCCGCGGGGGCCCCCAAGGGCCCTCAGCCAATCCCAAAGCGCCCACGCCGCCCGCGCCCAATCCCAGCGCGCCGCGCTGATGACTCATCAGTCGCCGGGAAGACGCCTCGAAAAAAGGGCCCCAACTGCGCCCTCAGCCAAGCCCAGCGCGCCCCAAACCCCCCAAAACGGCGCCGCCCGGCTGGTTTTGGGCTGTCAGCAGCTGTCCGGCGCTGGGCATGGAGCGTGTGCGGGGAACTGGGGCCGTGCTGGCGGTGCTGGTGGTGCTGGGAGCCCCCCCGGCTGCGGGCGAGGAGCTGTCGGGTGAGCGGGGGGGGCGGGCAGGGGGGTCGGGTGTGAAAGGGGGGAAAGAGGGGAGAAAAGAGGGGATGGGAGCCCCAAAAGTGAGTGGGAGGGGGGTCGGAAGGCCCAGAGTGAGTGGGAGGGTGATGGGAACCCCAAAGTGAGGTTGGGGGGTCTGGGGATTGTGGGGACAGTGGGAAAGGGGTGGGAGAGGGGGGAAAGGGGTGGGTGGGAGAGCAGGCAGAGGGGTGCCATGGGGGTCCCTGGGTGTTTCTTGAGCCCTGGAGCGGTTCCTTGGGGCTCTGGGGGGGTCGAATCCGCAGTGGGGGGGTCCCCAGCCACCCTTGTCCATCCCCGGGGGCTGATGGGGGGGTTCCCCCCCAGCCAAGAGCCGGTGCTGGGGCGTCCGTGGGGCAGAGGGGATGGGAAAGGGGGGTCCGGGGTGGCCCCCTGAGCTCCCAGCCTGCTTTGGGGGGATGGGGATGATGGGGGGGGGGACGGGGCACCCCCTGACCCGTGTCCTGCACACACAGGGGTGTTCCAGTGGATGGGAAAGGCCGAGTGTTACTTCATCAACGGCACCGAGCGGGTGAGGTACGTGGACAGGTACATCTACAACCGGGAGCAGTACGCCCACTTCGACAGCGATGTGGGGGTCTATGTGGGGGACACCCCGGACGGAGAATTCTGGGCCAGGCAATGGAACAGCAACCCCGTAATTCTGGAGTACGAACGGGGTGAAGTGGACAGGCTCTGCCGGCACAACTACAAACTTGGTGCTCCTTTCATCCTGGAGAGGAGAGGTGAGCGTGGGGCAGAGCTGGTCCCCTCAACCCCTGCCCCGGGAATGACCCTGGAGCCCTTCAAACCCTCCCTGGGAATCATCCCAGACCCCTCAGCCCTCCCTGTGCCCTTCCCTTGGCCTGTTGCCCCTTCCCAGTTCTTTCCTGTCTCTCCCAGTCCTTCCAATGCCCCCTAGTCTCTCCTAGTCCATTCCACTTTTTCTCACTCCATCCCAGTCCATCCCAGCCTCTCCCAGTGCCCCCCCCGCCGTCTCCACCCCGCTGGGGCCACCGAGCTCACGCCCCTCAGCCAATCCCAGCGCGTCTCTCTGATGACGCTCCAGTTGCCAGGCAGACCCAAACCAAAGAATTCCCTCCCCAGGACTCAGCCTCCCAGTCCCCATCGCTTCCTTCCCAGTCCACACCAGTCATTCCCAGTCCTTTGCAGTCATTTCCAGTCATTCCTAGTCCCCGTCACTCCATTCCCAGATCCTCTCACTCCATTCCCAGTCGTTCTCACTTCACTCCCACACCTCCCAACTCTCTCCCCAGTGTCCCCTCAGCCCAGCCCCCTCTCCCCCACTCTATTCCCAGTCCCTCCCACTGCCATCCCAATACCTACCAATGTCCTACAAGTCCTCTCCCCTCCCTCCCAGTGCCCCCCAGCTCAGCCCAGTGTCTCCCCCGTCCCTCCCAGTGCCCCCCAGCGTGTCCATCTCGCTGGTGCCGTCGAGCTCCCAGCCCGGCCCCGGCCGCCTGCTCTGCTCCGTGATGGATTTCTACCCTGCGCCGGTGCAGGTGCGGTGGTTCCAGGATGGGCAGGAGCTGCCAGAGCACGTGGTGGCCACCGACGTGGTCCCCAACGGGGACTGGAGCTACCAGGTGCTGGTGCTGCTGGAAATCCCCCCCCGGCGCGGGGTCACCTACAGCTGCCAGGTGGAGCACGTCAGCCTGGAGCACCCCCTCAGCCGGCACTGGGGTACGGCCCGGCTCCCCCAGCACCGGGGGCACACTGGGGGCGACTGGGAGGGAGTTTGGTGGGTGCTGGGGGTGCTGGGAGAGGGTTGGAGTGTCCTAAAGGGGCTGGGAGGGGCTGGGTGGGATCCCTACAGGGGCTGAGAAGGGACTGGCAGGAGGTTCGAGGGTCCCCCGGGTGGGCTGGGGGAGAGCGGGCCGGGCTCTGTGGGGTGCCGGGGGGTGCGTGGGAGGAGGTTTTGGGGGTGCTGACCCCCC
Organism: Pseudopipra pipra; assembly: GCF_036250125.1. Taxonomy (NCBI): domain Eukaryota; kingdom Metazoa; phylum Chordata; class Aves; order Passeriformes; family Pipridae; genus Pseudopipra; species Pseudopipra pipra. The sequence goes on from NC_087580.1 coordinate 4,452,914, forward strand.
CGGCTCCCCCCAGAGATGCCACCGGACACCGTCCGCAGCAAGATCCTGGTGGGGGTCGGGGGCTTCGTCTTGGGCTTGGTCTTCCTGGCGCTGGGGCTCGGCTTCTACCTGTGGGAGAAGGTAAAGGGGGGTCCCCGGGGGTTTTGTCCCCCCCCTTGCCCACAGCCTTTGTGCCCGCCCTGCCCCCCACCCTGCTCTCACCCCCTTTTCTCTCCCCACAGAGCTCCTGAGCCGCCAGCGGCCGCAGCCCCTCCCCGTGGCCTCGGGCCCAGCCGGGACCCCCCAGTCCAGCCCTGCCCACACTTTGGGGTGTGTCAGAGACTGGAACAGTTAATGATTTATGCATTCTAAGAGACTTCTGCAGGCTTTTGACTTTCTGATGGGTAACTGGGCCCATCCCCCTCCTCCAGTGCAGAAGATGTCAAGCCCCGAAAAGGCGGGAAGAGCCGAGTTTACCACGCCCTCCACATGAACTCCGCGCCAAAAAGGGGGACACCACCCTATGAAAACAACTCCCCGCCTTGGGGAGGTGCAAAGGATATGGATATTGACTGGTGACTTTGGGGGTTTGGGGGGGATTTTTCCTTCTTCTCCCCTCCCCACCTGCGGATCAAGACCATTCCTTTTACATGGCTGGATCCAGTGGGCGGTGACTATTTACATTTTTACCACTCTTATCTTTTCTTTTTTCTTGCTCTCCCTTACTCTTACCCTATATTTCTCTCCCCTATGCATTTTTCTCCTCCCCCAAAAGGTTGGTCTTGTTGTATGACAGCCCCCAAAATGCTGGCATACCTGTTGATACAGAATTGTTAAAATAAACCTTGTCAATATGTTTTCAGACACCGATTATTTAGTGTCGTTTCACTTTAATCCACCCCAAGGGAATTATTGATAAAACCTGAGTTACCCCCCCGCCTTTTTCCTGGGGCGGGTTGTAACAGTCACTGCTGTCCCTGTGATGTCACTGCTGTGACTGTGATGTCACTGCAGTCTTTGTGATGTCACCAATGTCCCTGTGATGTCACTGATGTGCCTGTGAAGTCACTGCTGTCTCTGTGATGTCATGGATGTCTTTGTGATGTCACTACTGTGCCTGTCATGTCACCGCTGTACCTTTGAAGTCACGGATGTCCCTTTGATTTCACCGATATCCCTGTGATGTCACTGCTGTCTCTGTGATGTCACCGATGTATATGTGATGTCATCGATGTCTCTGTGATGTCTCCAATGTCTCTGTGATGTCTCCAATGTCTCTGTGATGTCACTGCTTTCCCTTTGATGTCACCACTGTCTCTGTGATGTCATTCCTGTCCCTGTGATGTCACCAATGTCCCTGTGATGTCATTGCTGTCCTGGTGATGTCACTGATGTTCCTGTGATGTCATCGATGTCTCTGTGATGTCATCGCTGTCTCTGTGATGTCACTCCTGTCCCTGGGATGTCACTGCTGTCCCTGTGACGTCACTGCTGTTATTGTGATTTTGCCGGTGTCTCTGTGACATCATCGATGTCCCTGTGATGTCACCTCTGTCTCTCTGATGTCACTGCTGTCATTGTGATGTCACTGCTGACCCTGTAATGTCACTGTTGTCTCTGTGATGTCACTGCTGACCCTGTAATGTCACTGTTGTCTCTGTGATGTCACCACTGTTTTTGTGACATCAGTGATGTCTCTGTGATGTCACCGCTGTCTCTGTGATGTCACCGTTGTCTTTGTGATGTCACCGATGTCTCTGTGATGTCAATGCTGTCCCTCTGATGTCATCGCTGTCCCTGTGATTTCACTGCTTTCTCTGTGATGTCATTGATGTCCCTGTGATGTCACTGCTGTCTCTGTGATGTCACCAATGTCCCTGTGATGTAACTGCTGTGACTATGATGTCACCAATGTGTCTGTGATGTCACCACTGTCTCTGTGATGTCACCGATGTCTTTGTGATGTCACTGATGTCCTTGTGATGTCACCGATGTCTCTGTGATGTCATTCCTGTCCCTGTGATGTCATCAATGTCCCTGTGATGTCACCGCTGTCATTGTGATGTCACGGCTTCCCTGTGACATCACCGATATCCCTGTGATGTCACCAGTGTCCCTGTGATGTCACTGCTGTCCCTTTGATGTTACTGCTGTCTCTGTGACGTCACCACTGTCTCTGTGATGTCACCACCGTCACCGTGATGTCACTGCTGTCCCTTTGATGTCACTGCTGTCTCTGTGATGTCACCACTGTCGCTGTGATATCACTGTTCTCTCTGTGATGTCACCGATTTCTCTGTGATGTCACCGATGTACCTGTGATGTCACTGCTGTTCCTGTGAAGTCACTGCTGTTCCTGTGATGTCACTGCTGTTCCTGTGATGTCACTGCTGTCTTTGTGATGTCACTGATGCCCTTGTGATGTCACCGATGTCTCTGTGATGTCATTCCTGTCCCTGTGATGTCATCAATGTCCCTGTGATGTCACTGCTGTCATTGTGATGTCACTGATGTCCCTGTGATGTCACCAATGTCTCTGTGATGTCACCGATTTCTCTGTGATGTCACCGCTTGCTCTGTGATGTCACTGCTGTCCCTTTGATGTCACTTCTGTTCCTGTGATGTCACTGCTGCCTTTGTGATGTCACCGATGTCTCTGTGATGTCACTGCTGTCCCTTTTGATGTCACTTCTGTTCCTGTGATGTCACTGCTGTCTGTGTGATGTCACTGCTGTCCCTGTGATGTCACTGCTGCCCTGGGGATGTCACTGCTCTGCCTGTGATGTCACCACTTTCTTTTTGATGTCACTGCTGTCCCTGTGATGTCACCGCTGTCTCTCTGTCACTGCTGTCCCTGTGATGTCACTGCTCTGCCTGTGATGTCAGCGATGTCTCTTCAACCAGTCTGCAACCACCACTTTTCAATCAGACTGTGACCACCACTGTCAACCAGACTGCAGATCACCACTCTCGACCCAACTGCAACCACCACTCTTGACCAGACTGCACCACTACTCTCACCAACAGGGTTTTTTCCCCCTCTCCCTTTACTTTGGGCTCAGGGGGCCCAACAAACACCACTCTGTTCATGCCCCAGGGTGCTGGGTTATACATTAGGGTTTTGTGGGTTAAAACCAACTGTTTGTCTGTATAATCGTGATTATTGTGTTATTTTATTAAATTGTTATTCTGACTTATAATCTCTCTTTTGGGTTGAGTTCATTTCCCCTGCTGGTTTACCTTTAAACCAGCACAATCCGACTGCTGAAATTACCGGGGTATTACTCTGCTCCCCATTGCTGGCAAAATTCTGGCAAGAATACTCTTGAACAGACTAATACCCACTATAGCAGAAGGAATCCTTCCTGAAAGCCAATGTGGTTTCAGAGCCAACAGGAGCCCCACAGACATGGGATTTGTTCTCAGACAACTGCAAGAGAAGTGTAGGGAACAGAACAAAGGTCTCTATGGAACCTTTGTTGACCTCACCAAGGCTTTCGATACTGTGAGCAGGAAAGGTCTGTGGCAGATTTTGGAACATTTAGGTTGTCCCCCCAAGTTCCTTAAAATGATCATCTCACTCCATGAGGATCAGCATGGCCAAGTCAGATATGGCAATGCACTTTCTGAGCCCTTTCTAATAACCAGTGGTGTGAAACAAGGCTGCATTCTTACACCAACCCTATTCACAATCTTTTTCAGCAGGATGCTCCAAAGGACCACGGCAAACCTCGATGATCAGGACGGGATCTACATCTGATACCGTACTGATGGAAGCCCTTTCAACCTAAGGCGACTGAAGGCCCACACCAAGACCTTAAATCATCTTGTCCAGGAGCTGCTTTATGCTGATGACGTCGCCCTCGTTGCTCACACAGAAGCAGCTCTGCAGCGTTTAACATCCTGCTTTGCTGAGGCTGCTGAGCTCTTTGGGCTGGAAGTCAGCTTAAGGAAGACTGAAGTTCTCCATCAACCTGCACCTCAGGAAGTCTTCCATCATCCCCACATCACCATTGGTCAATCAGAGCTCAAATCACTCCAGCAGTTTAATTACCTAGGGAGTCTCATCTCCTCGGATGGTGAGATTGACGGAGAGATGGACAACAGGTTGGCAAAGGCAGAGAGAGCTTTTGGAAAACTCCATAAAAGAGTTTGACGAAATAAACACTTGAAGAAAAGAACCAAGATCAGTGTTTACAGAGCCATTGTGCTGTCTACTCTTTTATATGGATCCGAATCATGGGTCATCTACAGCCACCACCTGCGACTCCTGGAACGCTTCCATCAACGCTGCCTCCGTACAATCCTAAACATCCACTGGTCAGATGATGTGACCAATCCATCTGTTCTAGAACAGGCAGCAGTCACAAGTATTGAGGCCATGTTGCTGAGAACACAGCTGTGCTGGGCAGGGCACGTCTCCAGGATGAAGGACCAACCACCCCCTCCCTAAGATCGTGCTCTGTGGTGAACTTGCCACCGGCTGAAACAAGAGAGGAGCCCCGAAGAGGAGATACAAGGACTGCCTGAAACAACATCTCAGTCTTAGCTACATTGATCTTCATCACTGGTCTACTCTGGCCTCCAGTCGGGAGGTCTGGAGACACCCCATCTCTAACGCTGCTGCTTCCTTTGAGAACGCAGCAGGATCACCATCGAGGAGAAAAGACAACGCAGAAAGAACCATGTCCTGTCGATCCCATCCAAGGAGTCTTTCTGCTCTGCCTTTTGCAACTGGACGTGTTGTCATGGTTTGAGATAGTCCCAAAATCCAATTCCCTAGCTCCAATCCCCCCTCCCACATCTCAACTTAATGTGAGATGGGTTTTTTTCCAGACAAAACACACCAGACTCAAAGTGGGGGAAAGGGAATATATTACAATGACTGTACAAATAAATATAACATCACATTATACACATGATCACAACTATCTCTACCATGACATATAGTATTTACAATGGACCAGATCTCTTCTCCCCTCCAAATAAAAGTCCAGGAGGGAAAGAAGGACAGATCCCTTCCAGTCCTTAAGCAGCAGCATCTTCTGAGGCAGCAGGTTCTGTCTGTCTTCTCCACATGCAGCAGCTGACAGCTCGCTTTCTGCCAGCACTCACATGGGAGGTATCCAAACTCTCCCTCTGCCCCCTTGACACAGGCAAAGGGGTCTTCCGTGGGCTTCGTAACCCCAGACAAGGTCGTTTCACCACGTCATATCACGAGACACAGGGGGGTCTTCGTGACAGTCTGGTATCTCTTGCAGGGCCTCTGTGCCCTGTCTCTCAGGCTGCCACCGTGGCAGCAGTGCAAGGGGGGAGCCAAGGTCAACTCCCCCTGCATTCCATCTGGCCATCCCAGTCCAGCTCCAGGACGCTCTTTTGAGCTTCTCAGCTCCTCTCTCTCCGGTGCTGCATGTCTAAAACTTTTCTCCTTAATAGGAGTCTATGTCCCTCTTCTCCAAGAGGGTCTCCAAGGGAGTTTTGGGGAATCTGGTACAGTCTTACCCCAAACTCTGTGTCTCAGCTGCTGGCTCTCTTTCTCCTCCCTTTCCAGGAGTCTTCTCTGCGGTGCTGCATTTGTTTTCTCCTGCTCCTCCGGTTCAGGTCCTTATCTCTGGCTCTCTGTCACCGTTTCTCTGGTCAGCGTCGGCTGCTGCTCTGCGTCCATGGAGAAAACATCTCCCGGCATAACTACAGGCACCTAGCCCAGCTTTATGCTGTTCCAGGTCCCTGCAGCCCCCCAGCCAAGGGCTGGGAGGCCCCAGAGGGCCCAAGGGGCTTAGAGCCCCTTCCTCGTGGCTCTACAACATGGCCACCACTTCTACAACAACCAAAACTACAACTCATCTCTTCCGGTCTGGTTGTGATATGTTTACATTTTTGCAGGAGCGCCCATTGGGCAGAACTTCAAAATTTCCAAGGGTTTCTACCCCTTGGGGTCTACCACTTTTCTTTAGCCTCTGGGGGAAAACAAAGTCCAAACCACTACACTATGACTCAGTGCCGTCATCATTCTACCAAGGATATCCTGATGAACCCGTCTGTCACCGCAGTGTCAGGTGATAGCCCTGACCAAAAGGGGACAGGGGGAGGTGCAGAACAACTGTCCATAAGTGTCCCTTGGCTCAGGGGATATGCAGGGCAGCAGGGATGCGTGCTGGTCCCCTTTCCTCCTTTCCCCTTCCAGGTGACACTGGCCAAGGCCCCAGCACCTGCTGCCACGAGCTGTACACAGCTCCCCTGATGTTCAAGGTCTGACAAGCTTAATAAAACAGCTCCCACCAGAGGTTTGGTCTGATCCCCCTGATCGGAGGGGAAACCGTGTCTATGGGGGAGGAAGGCATGCTTTCTGCACCTCCTTTTTGTACCTCATCAAAACCACTTCAAGATTTGGACAAAAATCAAAGGATAAGCGACCAAGAAGGCTCCTGATAGCCTTAAACAAAGCAGATGTTGGATTCTGATTGCTCCCTTTGGGCTAGAATAGTCCCATTCCCTGTCAGAAAACTGCCTGAAGCCAGACACAGTCCCATGGAGAGCCCAGCCCTGCACTTGGCCACTGGAGCTGTTCTACAGCTGACGCCGCCTGACAGGGTGGCAACAGAGCCCCTCTGCTCCCTGTAGCTCAAAGCCAGTGGGCTCTGGGCACAAAGGGGTGAGGCCAGAAATGGGCGGGGGAATCCAGAGCAAGGGGCTACGGGGATCGTGTCGCTACTCTGAAGGGGACCTTCCATGGGCAGTCAACGGTATTTATTTCGGAGCAGGCCGTAGGGGTGCGTGGGGAGAGCTCTCGACTCTGCAGTTCCTCACGTGTCTGACAGGGCGTCTTGGGAGGCACTGGAGTTCCCCCAGCTGCTCCAGATCCATAGCACTGAGATTTCCTTCTTTCCTTCCCTTCTTCCCTCCCCAGGGTCTCCTGTGGTGTTCTTCTGGCATTGGGTGTAGCAGGAGCCACCCCCAGGGCTCTGCATGGGGCAGGCTGGGTTGTGGCAGTCTAAAAATGTGTAATTAATAAGGAAATTGTAGATTTTGCATATAAGTCGTTGTATTGTATTGTACTGTGCGTATGTTCTGTCCTTTCATTGGTTGATACTTGACACAGTACCGTGTATGGTTATGTTCAGCCCCTATCTCCTATGATTGGTTGTAATTTGCATGCTCCGCCTAAACCCCATCTTCTGTTCCAGTGCCTTCCTTACCCACGTTATTTCAGGCTGGAGCCATTTTGCGCAGTGCTTTTTGTGCCCTTTTGTTCCTCCCTTTAAGCAGTTCAGTTGCCCCGCTACTTTTATAACAAAATCGCCTTACCAGCTGCACCCAGAAGAGTTGGGGAGGTCTTTATTCAAGCGCTGACCTCCGCACTGGGTGGTACCTGCTACTCCTCAGGTGATTGGACAGAGCCATTCGTTGGTGTGAGTTTGGCATTCCCCACCCAAACTGCTACAGGAGTGCCAAGCTATTCTGAGGAATGGGGAGTTGTTACGAAGACTTGACCGGAGCCCTGCTTAGAGGGGCTGGGAGAGGTCCAGCAGCATGGAGTGAGCCTGGCCAGTGCAGAGGGGCCCCGAGCAGGAGATGAAATCTCTTGCAGAGAGGCGCCACTTGCCACAACAGCAAACGGGGAAATCTTCCTCTCCCTTCAGGTCAGAGGTAGAAGTGGATGTGATCAGTGGTGTTCAATCCCCCTGCAATGTGGAGGTGGAGATCCAAACAACCTATAAACAGACTGGCTCGAGCAAGGAAAGGCTGGGATGCTGCGACAATTATTGTGGCATGGTACTAAGGCAGGCCTGGTAAATCCAGATCAGATGCTCTGGCACCTCTGTTAGGAGGCAAAGTCATCCCAAGGGCTGGAGGCTTCTGCCCAGATGATGTCAGGAGGGGCTGCACTCACTGGTGTCTCGGAAGGTGTGAATCTCTCTGGGATTCTCCTGGTTCTTGTGCCATTTCCCAAACAACATGGGCAGGAGGAGGGCACTGCTGTCGCTTGTGGGAGAAACCTGCCTCTGGCTTTAGAGTGTTTTGAGAAAGTCCAGCTCAGACCTGCTTCATTTTCTAATGAGGGAAGTTGTCTTCCTCCATAGGCTGAAAAGGCCAGGAGCAAGTTACCATGTGTGTCCATTCCCATACTTTCCTTTTGCTGTGCAGAGGGGCTTTGGTCCCGTGGAAATGCATGGGGCAGAGGACAGGGGACCTTGGGATCAGGTGGCAATCTTGGCTACTGGAATGTTTCAGGATTCTTGTCTGCAAGCTGCAGTTGAGTGCGTCGTATCACTACTGAACCAGAGATGCTCCCCTGCCGCTCCCATCAAGTGGACTTGCTTTTGGGGGTCTTGTATTTCTTTCTTATTGTCTTTCACGAATCCAGGGAAGAATGTGTGCGATTTTCTGGTTCTTCCCCTCACCTAATCCCTTAGCTGCTTTTTGGAAGGCCTCTTGCAGAACCTGATCCTGGAGCAGTGCTTTCAGGGTTACCCAGGGACTCTGAGAAACTGGAGGGGGAGAGATCACAGATTCAGTGCTGCTTGTGGTCAGGGACTAACGGAATGGCAAGCAGCTGGCTCACTGGAGAGAGATATCCCATCTCTAGCTAAATGAAGCTAAATCTCTTATCCACAAACTTCTGATTCAAGTCCAGGCAGTTCTGTCTAGACTGGCCAATGGGGCTGATGATGCCTGAGACCAAATCTTCCTTCCTGGGGCATTTCAAAAGAGCTGGCCATACTGAAATCAGGAGCTTTTCTACATGTGCTTGATGAGCTCAGCTGCCTCAACATCTGTAAGTTTTCTTTTTTCAGACCCCATTGACGATGTGCATGGTGACCTCCTGGGATCCCATGGCAAAATGAACCTTCTTTGCCCCTGCGAGTGTAGCATCTTCCCCTTGCACTCCCTTCCTGGAGCAGTAGGTGCTGGCACAGCAGCCCTTCATCTCCAAGGAGTCCCCAGGGTTGTGAGGGGGGATGAAGCTAGGTGGACAGCAGATCGCAGTCAGAGGCCATGGAACAGGTTGGACATGAGCTTGGGGAGACCAAGTGAAGTTCATCCCATATTAAAAGCCTCTATGGCCCATGAGGAGACAGCGAATCTCCCTCTGGAGAGCCTAGGTCAGGAATATACCCGCATCCATCATCGTAACGTCTCTGCATCTTGTTTGCAGACAAACCTCCTGTTAAAACTGCCAGAGCTTCCAAGCTGACTGCAGGCAGCAGTTGTAGAGCCCACGGCACCAGCTCCTAGGTCAGCAAGGAGTGCCTTTCAGATGCTGTCTCTCTCCCTTGTAGATCTCTTTGTGCTGCCCCAGTCTTTCTGATCTGCCTCATCCTTGACTTCTCCACCCTGCTCCCTGCCATTGCTTGAGAAGGAGTTATCTGCAATGCCTTTGGGCACCGGGAGCCCAGAGACTGAAGCTTTCCAGCAAGAGCCCCAGGCCTGTACAACAGCTGTAAATTTCCCTTGTAAGAGCACTATCATCTTTCAGCCCAGTGTTTATTTAGCCTCATTGTCTCTGTTGTACAATGTGGCTGCTTCAGAGAGCCCCTGTGGTCCTTCCACCTCTCTCTGCCTGGCCTGGCTGTCCTCAGGGCATCTTGCCAAGCTCTCATGTGGTGCTGCTGACCCCTGGGCTGGTGTCATATATCTTTTCTAGAAGATGATTTTTTTCAGCCAACGCCCTGTGGAGGACAGCAAAGCTGCAGAGATGAGCCCACATGTCAGGAGAGAGCCTGGCTGTCCCAAGAGCTGGTGCTGATGGGGGCCAAAAGTGCCCCTGGTCTCCCCCCATCCCAGTCAGCAGTGGGATATCAGGATTGAACTGTGAAGTTTGTTAACTCCTCGGCAGCATCCCTGTGGGGTGGGGAAGACAGGGCAGGGGAGCGGCTGGATGGTGAGAGAAGGGCTTCCAGGTGTTCTGGATGAGATGTAGCAAAGCCATGGGGGCCATGTGCTGCTGCAGCCCAGCCTTCCTGGGTGCACTTCAGGAAAAGTGTTCTAAGAAAGCCCTTCACTCAAAGCAATGGCCTTGGGTTCTCTGGCTGCTTTTCCCAGAGGAAGCAGCATGTCAGCAAAGGAATCAAAGCTCAGGGGATTTCCAGTGAGAAGGACACTGGGAGGAGTTGGGTATGTATTCTTCCATCCCATAAAATGAGAGAAAATGGGCCGGAGTGAGAGGTGAGGGATTCCCAAAGTCTGCTCATCTCTGATGTCTCCCCTCCCTGGCATGGAGGGATCCAGTGCCTCCGGTGCAGACCCGAAAGCTGTGCTGCAGATCCTGAAGGTGATTGTCCTGCTTCTGGTCAGGACAGTGTTAATTTGGGCAGTATCCAGGAGGGGGCACAGCCAGGACATAGAGGTTATTCCTCATTTTGTCAAGGATGGGGGAAGGGGTCTCTTCCAGGTTGTGTGCGTGGTGGCAAAGTTGGGCACCAACTGGTGAGCAATCACGTGTGAGTCATTTGCCTCCCTTGTACACTCTGTTATTAGTATTGTTTCTGTTACTGTTCTGTTGCTGTACTGTTTTCTTATTTCATTGCCGTTTCCAGTAAGTTGTTCTTATCTCAGCCTGCGATCTTTACCTTTTGTGCCTCCAATTCTCCCGTCCAGCCTGCCTCAGGATGGAGGGGGAGTGGGAAGGAAAGGAGGAGTGGGAAGTGAGCGAGTGGCGCACGATTTGCATGGTTTCAGTGAGAACACTAAATTATGGAACACCCGTCTTAAACACATCATCGTGGCTGGGCTTCTCGAACGAAGATTTCAGAAGGCTCTATCCACATTTGTTACAAGCACGCTGGTGGCTTAGGAGGCCAATGCGAGAGAGACATATCCGATTGCAAAAGGCACAGCAGAAAGACTCCCTAGGTGGTATATTCTGCAAGACATGATTCTTTCTGCCTTGTCTTTTCTCCTCGAGAGGGATTCTGCGTGCGTTCTCAAAGGAAACAGCAGCGTTAGAGATGGTGTGTCTCCAGGCCTCCCGATTTGAGGCCAGAGTAGACCAGTTCTGTTGATTGCTATGGCCGAGGTTGAGATGTTTGTAGCTATAATTGTCTACAACGTGGAATAAATAATTCTGATTACAGTATTTTAGTATTTCTTATTTTATTATTTTAATAACATTTCTTATAACATTACTATCTATTGCTGAATATATATAACAGGTAATAATGTATTATAAAATATTACTTCTCTATATATTTCCATATTATATTTCTATATATATTTCTATATTTCTATATATACTTCTCTCTATATATATTCTATATTTCCATATATATGTCTATATTTCTAATAATATTTCTATATTATTATAACTCTCATCTACTTAGCTAAATCATTCACTCAGGTCTGAGAAGGCGTGTCAAAAACAAGGATGCCTTGGCTAATAAACGCAGTGCTAGTCTTCCGTTCTGCTTGAGCCAGGGCCATAATCCAACGCCATCATTGCCAGAGTGCCCTGAATGCTTGTCTGACGTGAATCTCTGGGGCGTGGAAACCCTCCTCTTCTTCTCTGAAGGGCGGTAGTCTGTGTGCTGCACAATCTCTACTTACTATTTGTTTTCTTAGCTTTAATATAATTGCTTCAACACTGCTTCCAAATACTGCACTATGTTTCTAGCTATAATTATCTACAATGTGGAATAAATAACTCGGCTTAAAGTATTTTAGTATTTACTATTTTATTATTTTAATAATATTTATTATACTATTACTATCTATTGCAGAAGATATATAACATGTAACAATGTATTATAAAATATTACTTCTATATATATTTCTATATTATATTTCTATATATATTTCTATATTTCTCTCTATATATGTTCTATATTTCTATATATATTTCTATATTTCTAATAATATTTCTATATTATTGTAACTATCATCTACTTAGATAAATCATTCACTCAGGTCTGAGAAATGTAGAAATGTCTCGAAAACAAGGATGCCTTGGCTAATAAATGCAGTGCTAGTCTTCCGTTCTGCTTGAGCCAGGGCCATAATCCAACGCCATCATTGCCAGAGTGCCCTGAATGCTTGTCTGACGTGAATCTCTGGGGCGTGGAAACCCTCCTCTTCTTCTCTGAAGGGCGGTAGTCTGTGTGCTGCCCAAACTGGCTGTGGCAATCACAGCCCCACCATGTTGATCTTCTCTGCTCTCTCTGCCTCTGTCGGGTTTGCTCCCGAGCAGCCCGGAGCATGAGAGCCTGCTTGGAGCTGGCTTTGGAGGGCCCTGGAACTGCAGTATTCACTAAGACTTGGTCACAACGTGGAGGACTTGTTCTCTCCCTCTTTCTCTTCCGCAGTGAGCGGTCATAGTCTGTGTACTGCACAAACCGGCTGCCAAGGTTGTAAGTTCCCCGCACAGATCTGCTTGGCTCCCTCTGCCTCAGCAAGGTTTGCTCCTGAGCAGCCCTGGGAGCGGGAGCCCACCGGCAGATCCTCTTGGAAGGCCTTGCAGCTGTGCTATCCCTAGGACCACGGTCACGACTTGGAGGACCAGTTCTTCTCTCTGAAGCGTCCTCATAGTCTGTGGTGTCCCCAGAGCAGCTGCGGAGATCCCTGCCCCACAGAGGGAATCTGCTCCGGGACCGCTCCCTGCCAGTGTCCTTCATGCCCTGCCAAGAGAGCTGTGGAGAGTTCCTGCCCTTTTCTCCTGAAAGGATCAGAGCAGTGGGGAACCCCTACAAGTTCTGGGACAGGACAGTTTGGGGCCTCCAAAAGGCTCTTTTGGAGGGCTACTAAGACCAAAAGGCCAGAGGCGCACAAAAGGGATGGATCCAGGTGGGATGCTTTGAGAGGGAGCAGCGTTGTGGCTGGGAAGAAAGGTGCGGTGTGTGAGGGGCAAAAGAGAAATGCTGAGATCCCAGAAAGAAATCCACTCTTCCTCTGATGCCCTGACCCATGACCCCAAAGTTACCTTAGTCCTACCAGTCAGAGCCTGTGGTCCAACAGAGCCCGCCTGCTTGCTGCTGGCCACACACTGACTGAGGAAGGAAGGGGCATGTGATGGTGCCAGTGAGGAAGAAGCCCTTTCTCCAATTCTCAGATCAGAGCATCTGGAGAAAAACAAAAGAGGGATCTCAGTTTAGAGCTGTTGTTGCAACCTCCTCTGGGGTTCAGTCATTTTCTCAGAGAGGCTTCTATGACAGAGAGAAGACTTAACCAAGGACACTGTGTCAATGGAACACAGCTGCACAGATTCATCGTCCATCCGGTACCACAATCCATTGCTGGCCTGTAAAAAAAAGGCAAGAATCTCTCCATGGTTTCTCTCCAAAAACACAGGTAGGAAACTGCCAAACCGAGAGCATGTCAAAACAAATGCAGTCCAGCCACTAAGGAGGCCTTCTGCCCCAAAACTTTGGCTGTCAGTAACACTGACAGGAAAGTTTATCTTCCCCAGCACACATTTTTCCCCATTGGGAAGGAAGTTGCTCTTTTACCTTTGTGTAGCAGAAATAGTGTCCTCCATGACAGCTGACACCACTGTGCACCAGGACAGCATATAAGGAGTAGAGGAGTGCTTCTCCATCTGCCTGAGACATGTATGGGCGAAGATCCAAGTACTCCGGATACCCGACAACCTATGGAGAGACCAAGAGGGCTCAGAAATGACCCTGGTCTGTGACATGAAATAGCCTACCAAGGGCAGGGGCCAGTCCAGGGGTATCAATACATCTCTGGGGCTCATGAGCACTTGGTTTTCCATAAAGCAACATAACATCGTTTGGGTGGCAGGAAACCCTTCTCAGTCAAAGCAGCCCTATCAGAGCACAGTGCTTGCCTGTCTTCCCACAGGAACTTTCCACTCCCCAGAAGGGACCACAAAAAACCCAACACAAGCAGCTTGTGACAAGCATACTGCTTTAGGAAATCTGCTTCTTGAAGAGAAAGCTGCACACCAATAGTGTACACACCTTGCTGATCTTGCCACCAGTGAAGCAGTCAAACCTCTTCAGACACACAGTGAGAACCTTGGGTGCACAGTGGACAGTGAACCTCTTAGTGGCGGCAACATTCTTCTCACACCTTGAAACCAAGCACAGAGCACAGCGCTGAAATGCACCCTATCTTCCACCAAGGCAGTCAGACAACCTTTCTTGTCTCGTGCATCCTTATGCTATTTTAAGGCAATTCGGTGCCATATTTAAAACAAACAAACAAACAAACAAAGAAAAAACCCCAACCCCCCTCCCCCAAAAAACCAGACAAACAAAACTGTGTCTCATCAGTGTGCAGTAAACTTCCACGAGAAGATGACTTCTGCTCAATGACTTGTAGCCCCCTCACACAGAGTCTCGTGTTAATATGTTGTTAGTAATCATCTTACTTGCTACATTTAAAGCAGTTTTCCCCATCCAGGTGCTCAGGTGTTACAAAGTCCTCCAGAGCTGCCGTGAGGGATGAGGCTGCCTGGAGAATTGAGAAATTGGTGCACTGAGCTACAGCAAATGCCCTGGCCCAAACATTTTCCAGGAGCTGACAAGAAAACCCCTGTAGCTGATGCTGAGGAGACCCGCCATGAATCTGCAAGCTGTATCCAGAAGGAGCCAGAAAGAGAGTGTGGTGCTGAACATTTCCCCTGTCCCAGAGGTTCTCAGGGGCAATCAAGAGCTCCCTCTCTGTATCACCTGCCATTGAGCTACTGATGTTATGTAGGGTCATCAGTAGTGAAAACAATCCAACCCATCAGCCTGGAAGCCAGACAGGTGTTGAAGGAGGGCAAAGGAAAGAAGGATGAGGATATGTCAAGGGTGCAGAGCGCATAATGGCTGCTTGTCCAGCTTCAAGCCAGCACCTACAGAGAGACCAGTGCCATGGGCTCTGCAGGAGGACAACATCCGTTCCCCTTCCCATCCACGACCAAGACCTCTTGTGTTCACAGTGTATGCTTTCAGGACAAATGTGTTGACTCTGAAAAGCCTTGCCATGTCTTGAAGCACACCTGCAAAACCTCTTACTTTGATATCCAAGGGGACATCCAGGAAGGCCTCATAGGAATCAGAAATGGCTTTGCAGCTGAAGCAGATGACTGGAAGGAAAAATCAAAATGCCGAGCAATGGTGAGCTGAACGATGGTACTGCTTTGTGCTCATTGTACCTGCCCTGCTAGTCCCAGGGCCAGCTGTTGGGCACAGGCAGACAGAAGGGCACAGGCAGTGCCAAGGAGAGCAGCTGTTGTAGAAACATACCTCTGGATCTCAGAAAGCCTCCAAATATTTGGTGGACAATGGTAGTAGATTGAGATGATATGTCCAAGCTGGAAACAAGTCGTAAGACAGAGCATTACTTCCTCCAAGCCCCGGCTGTAGGTTTTCCTTGATGAGGCCACATCAAGGAGTCCAAAGGGCTCAGAACTTTGTAAAGGTAACTTGCTTGTGCTTACTCGTTGCTTGCACTCAGACAAGCTCTCTGCATGGCATTGACAGTACAGCATAAGAAGTCATGGGCATCTTCCTCCCTGCCAAGCTGAAAATGTTCTCCTATGACTAAGAAACAGGAAGTTAGTAGTTGTCTCCTACAGGAAGGGAAGAAAACCTGTCAAAGAACCTGAAATCACATACATCTGAAACCCCTGAGAACAGCCCAAGGCAGGATGACACTGACTGAACGCAGGACCTTGTTAACATGCGCTTCCATGATGCACATCATGCAGAAGCCTTGTTGGCGACCTGAGGAGGGAGGGAGAGAAGGTCCTCTGGTTAGCAAAATATCCCTACTGGTGGAATACTCCTCTTCTTCCACTCCCACTCCAGTGCAATATGCCACTCCTCCCAGTGTTTCAACAAGCACGGGACGTTTTAGTGCATAGAAAATGTTCTTCAGAGGAATGCTAAACTGAGGTTTTAACTTGCAGGAATAGAGACCCAGAGCTAGAAAGATGTGCCTTCATGAAGAATAAGACAGCTGGATAGGACAGGTGGCTCCTGAGTGTACAAAGAACACAAGTTCTGGGGCTGACAAAGGGCTGCTTTTCTCCTAAATCAAATTTCAGGTTCTGGGAATCCTTGGGATTTGATGAACAGATTCACAGGGAGATGTCCCTAAGAGTACTCACAGGCCTGGCTGTGCTCCCGGGAGAGCAGATAGTTGGCCAGCGGCGGGGTGTATGTCAGGCATTGCAGGACAGCATTAAGGAAGCATGTGTTGCCCACATTGAGGAGTCCTGCTCCAGCACTCTGTCTTTGCTGCCAGACCATGCAAATCTTCTCTGGGGGAAAGAGGATCCTTTGTGGCGGAGTCATTCCCTCGGCAATGACTGCAGGGAAATTCCATTTGAAAAGAGACGAAATGAGGCACAAAGGCATATTTAAACAGTGAGGTCTCTACAGGAGCACTCAGGACCATCTGCTTCAACTGCCAACCCAACAACATCAGGGGAAGCTTAAACAGTGCCATTTAAATTTACTGTTTTGGAAAAATCCATTCCTCTGTTTACGTTGCTGAGAGTCCAACAAACCCACAGTCTGATTTCTGGGCCGCAGGCTACCTTCCTTTCTCAGTAGAGTTCTAGACTGGGTTATCAGTGAAGCCATCCCTTTTCCTGATTGTAACTTGTTGAAAACAAATAAATACTGAGCACGGAAGGTAACCCAAAGGATGGCAGACCTCTCTACGAGCAATGGCAGCTTTCAAAGTCTTGTACCTAGTGTCAGAGGAGCGACAAAAGGTGTTTTCCTGGGTCTAATTGTAAACACGGGGGTCAGTTTGACTGCTCTCAGGAAACATCCCAGAGATCACTCTAGGTTGTGAGCACATCATTCTGGGATTTGACCCCCAGCCATGTCAGTTGTCTGTGGCAGTTCACAAAGTCCAAACCTGCTGGTGAAGCTATTACTCACAGGAGTCGTTCCCTGCTGTGGCCATTGCCTCTCTCAGGAAGAGAGTGCAATGCTTTAGATGACCAAGGATGTCTTTCTCTCCAGAAAGAGAACAGCACCAATCCCGTCACCTAGTTGCAAAGAAATTACTGTAGCTCACCGAAAGTATCAAAACTCTAAATAAACGCAGAACGGCATCCCCCACCAAGTCTTTCAGTGGTGCTCCTAACTGCTGCTGAGCTGCAGCTCACGCCCTTATGATCAGGCGCGGGGCACCAACTCACAGCGGGTTCAAAGGCCCTTTTGAAATGCTCCCATGTACGTTACCTTCTCTGAAGAGGCCCTGCTGCTCTCCTGACACTGCTTCAGCAACAGAGCCCTCTGGCTTTCCCACCTCCTAGGAGTGACCGTCTTTCAGCCACTACTTTAACTGCTGCCTTTGCTGCTCTCCTTTTTCTGCCTCCCTCCCTCCCACAGCAATCAAGGTGGGCTGAGCCCATCCCCTCAGACTACAGTCACCTCCCTGCTTACCTATCCTAGGCTATGGAAAAAAACCCAAGAATCAGCAAACTGGAATTCTAGCCTAGGTCATACCTGGCCAGCCTATAAAAGTTGTAACAGCTCAGCCTACAGCTAGGAAGGTATAAATCAGCCTATACTTTATCCCCTATACCCTGCTCTATGATCTGGGCCAAAAGTCAAAGCATTACCTTTGAAAGAGGAGGAAAGTTGACGAGAAATGGTCAGTAAACAATAAATCATCCAAAAAAGGCAGGCACACAAGTAGCAAAGGAAGGAGCTGAGTTATCCCGAAGGCCAACTCTGTCCAACTGATTTTCGTTGGCGCACTCCTTAGGATACCGGATGGGTGCCACATCTCTGCCCCTTTGTGACATGGGGTCACATGGAACCCCATGGAACCCCATGGAACCACATGGTTCTTGGGCACAGGAACCCACATGGCACGTCCGCCAGGTGGAAGCCACTGGACCTCCCCCCGTGCTGGTGGCAAAGGGCTCGTCATCCTCTGACAGAGCTCCCACACCTTCCCTGAGCCACACGGCCTGAGGAGTAAAAGCCTGCTCAGGGCTGTAACTGAGCCAGGTCACAGCTTTTCTGGCCCCCAAGACGCTGAGGGTTTCACTGCCACTTCTATCAGGGAGACTCTTAGCAAAGCACCTGGACTCTTATGGGTTCATTTCCAATTAATTTCATCTGCCCCCAGGGTACACCCATGGGCTGACCCTGAACTGGGACTGCCAAAGGAACCCTTCAGAGGCTGCGCTGGGAGGACCTTGGCTGGCTGCTGGCCCCCGCCCCGCTGCTGTCTTGTCCTCAAGCTCTGAAAACGTTCCGGGATGGCTTTTTAGCAGCTTCCCATTTACTCCTGCCGCTAGGGTTGGTTAGGTTTTGATCAGCCGCAGCTTTAGCCAGACTCCCACTCTGGATGGTGAGGGCACGCGCGTGTTAGGCGGAGCTATCCCCTGCACGTCCGGCGCCGAAATAAACAAATACCGGCTTAATAGCACCTGTGGCTGTTGAGTTTTGCTACTGTTGCCTTTTCCTGGCATCAATGGCTAGAGACAGTTTTGTCCCTGCTGCACTTGGCCTATGTTGTTTTGGGCTTGTTGGAAATCATAAAACTTTTCTAATTTTTTTAGTGTTCCTAATTAACTTTTTGATTAGTTGTTTTTAACACACATCATAGGCGGTGCGTTCAGCCTTAAATCAACTTTAGCCAGCATGGAGTAAAAATTGTCATAAGCTCCTTTGGGAGAACACAGCCTGGGAAAAGTACTAAAACTGTAAGTTTTGTTGAAGTTAACCCTGTTATGCTTCAGTGGAGAAAGCCTGTCAGAGAAAGATGTCCTGTTGAAGGAGGAGATCTGGAACACAAGATTTATGGACTACAAGGACCTTCTGCAGAAACCAGCAGCTAAAGAAGAAGACTAACAAAGGCTCAGCATTTGTGTCAGAAAATCCCTAGGGGAGGGAAAATATACAAAAAAGATTAAAGATATGAAGTTATTACAGTAGAAAGGGAGAAATTAATAACCAATCCCACATAGAATACTAATTAATGAAAGGGAGTGAGTGATGTAATTTGGAAGCAATGAACATTAATTTCTTTGTTTGCCAAATCTGTATAAATAGGTGAAAAGCGATGTCTTGCTGTCAGTACGGAGGCAGGATTTTTGTCAGCCACATGCACCCGCAGGGCTGCAAATAAAAGTAATCCCTTGCTTTCTAGCACTAAAAAGCCAATTTGTTAGAGGGTCCTATTTATCCTGACAGTTTCAGAGGTGTTTAGCAACAGGCAGTCCTCTGGACACCTGGTGTAACCTCTGCTCAGCAGGCAGATAGTGTTTCTCATGCGCCAAGGATGCAGCTGGTTGTTCTTTAACAACACTTGACCTGGCTGGTTTGGCCCCTGCCTGGAATGGGGCATCAAGTTTTACTCAGTTCTTCTCAGGACAGGTGGTTTCACTCCTGCCCAGCTCAGCACAGTTCATATGGCTCCTGCTGCACTCCGAGGTGTTTCTTCTTTTAGACTTGGGGCATCCAGCTCGGGCATGACTTTGCTTGGATGGCTTTTTTCATCACGTCTTGCAGCAGCTGGTTTTATCCCTGTCATCCTTGGGGAGGCTCCTTGTATCCCTTACCCAGACAAAGTATCTGCATTTACTCCTGCATTACACCTCTCAGGTGACCTTTTTATGCCCCTGCCCTAACCTGATGTCCAGGTCCTGTATTACCGTCCTCCCAGCAGCACTTCAGGAGCTCTCTGATGAAGACAATCAACAATGGCACTCGTGAACAGTGCCTCTGCTCCTGCCTCCTGCTCATATGGGGGCATTTTAGGACAGAAACAGCTGTGCTC
The DNA here is from genome assembly GCF_036250125.1 of Pseudopipra pipra. Lineage (NCBI taxonomy): Eukaryota > Metazoa > Chordata > Aves > Passeriformes > Pipridae > Pseudopipra > Pseudopipra pipra. Next base: position 4,472,591 of record NC_087580.1, read on the forward strand.
TGTGACCAAGCTGGTCCTACATGAGTCCCCTTTGCCCTCATCGTCAGTCCCTGAAGGTCCAGTGCGCCAGGAAGACCCCTTCTCCCCCTCCCTATCAGCCTTCCCATTTCCAGGCCCCAGGCCGACTCCTTTGCTCCTCACAGGCCTTGCAGGTCACAGGCACCTGCCTGCCAGGCTGGGATGGCCTCACAGCAGCACAGGGCAGCACAGCAGCACACAGAGCCCCATCTTAATACCAAACAGACTCTTCTCCCCTGAAAGGGCCACTCCTGTTCTGTTAACGTGTTTCAAGCCTAGATTAAGATTGTTATATTGACATGACAAACCAAGGATTAGGATGTGCCCTGGTCTGCAGAGTGATCAGGTCCAGGTGATCAGGCATCATAAGCTGAGCTGTGCTGTACAATTCGGTGCTAAAGGGCTTACAAAATCTTGCTATGCTGGTGCTGCTTATAGAAATCTTGTGCTACTCAAATAATGGTATTCTGGGCTATAGTGATCATACCATGAGGTTAAAAAAAATGAAGCTTTAATGGTAACTATGTGTCATGGTTTGAGATAGCCCCAAAAAATCCAATTCCCTAGCTCCATCCCCCTCCCACATCTCAACCTAATGTGAGATGGACTTTTCCAGACAAAACACACCAGACTCAAAGTGGGGGAAAGGGAATATATTACAATGACTGTACAAATAAATATAACATCACATTATACACACGATCACAACTATCTCTACCATGACATATAGTATTTACAATGGACCAGATCTCTTCTCCCCTCCAAATAAAAGTCCAGGAGGGAAAGAAGGACAGATCCCTTCCAGTCCTTAAGCAGCAGCATCTTCTGAGGCAGCAGTCTGTCTGTCTTCTCCACATGCAGCAGCTGATAGCTGGCTTTCTGCCAGCACTCAACGAGGGAGATATCCAAGCTCTCCCTCGACCCCCTTGACACAGGCAAAGGGGTCTTCCGTGGGCTTCGTAACCCCAGACAAGGTCATATCACCACGTCATATCACGAAGACACAGGGGGTCTTCGTGACGGTCTGGTATCCCAGGAGACTCAGCTCCTTGCTTGCAGGGCCTCTGTGCCCTGTCTCTCAGGCTGCCACCGTGGCAGCAGTGCGAGGGGGGAGCCAAGGTCAACTCCCCCCGCATTCCATCTGGCTGTCCCGGTCCAGCTCCGGGACGCCCTGAGCTTCTCAGCTCCTCTCTCTCTCTGGTGCTGCATGTCCAAAACTACTCTCCAAAATAGGAGTCCATGTACCTCTTTTCCAAGAGGGATCTCAAAGGAGTTTTGGGGGGCTGGTACAGTCTTACCCCAAACTCTGTCTTTCAGCTGCTGGCTCTCCTTTCTCCCGACTCTGTCTTCCAGGAGTCTTCTCTGCAGTGCTGCATGTTTCTGTTGCTTCTTGGTCTTATCTCTGGCTCTCTGCCACAGTTTCTCTGGTCAGCGTCGGCTGCTGCTCTGCGCTCATGGAGAAAAACATCTCCCAGCATAACTACAGGCACCTAGCCCAGCTTTATGCTGTTCCAGGTCCCTGCAGCCCCCAGCCGGGGCTGGGAGGGCCCAGAGGGCCCGAGGGGCTTAGAGCCCCTTCCTCGTGGCTCTACAACATGGCCACCTCTCCTACAACAACCAAAACTACAACTCTTCTCTTCCGGTCTGGTTGTGATATGTTTACATTTTTGCAGGAGCACTCATTGGGCAGAATTTCAAAACTTCCAAGGGTTTCCACCCCTTGGGGTCTACCACTTCTCTTAGCCTCTGGGGGAAAACAAAGTCCAAACCACTACACCCACGATGGTTGCAGACACTCCCAGTAGATCCCAGTTGCCCTCAGCATGCTCACAGTCATACCCAGTTAGTGCCACTTGCCCCAGGATGCTTCCAGTTCCCATCAGTACAATCCCAGTCACTCCCAGTCTATGCCAGTTGCCTCCAGAATGCACCCTGTCACTCCCAGTCATTCCCATTTTCTTCCAGGATGATCCCAGTTGCTCCCAGTTCTCCTCTATGTAGTTCCACTCACTCCCAGTATGATCCTGGGCACTAACAGTCACTGCTAGGATGGTTCCAGTATGGTTCTGGTCACTCCCACAGTGATCCCAGTCACTCCCAATAGGATCCCAGTTGCCCCTAAGGTGGTCCCAGTTCCTCCCAGTCCCCCCCCAGGATGGTTCCTTTCCCTCTCGGGGACTCCCAGTCTGAGTCCTGGATGATGCCATTTGCCAACTGCATGGTCCCAGTTGCTCCCAGTATTATCCCAGTATATGTCCAGTCACCCCTGGTATGATCCCAGTAACTTCCAGACACTTCCAGTATGAATCCAGTTTGACCCCAGTCATCCCCAGTATGGTTGCAGTCCCTCTCACATACTCCCAGTATTACTGCAGTCACTCCCAGGATGATCCCTGTCAGTCCCACTGTGATCCCAGTATGAGCTCAGCAGGGGCCTGGCTGCTCCCACTATGATCCCAGTTGCCCCCAGCATGGTTCCAGTTGCTACCATGGACCACTTCTCTGGTTCCAGTAACTCCCAGTATGATCCCAGCCTCTCCCAGTACAATACCACTCTATCCTAGGAGAATCTAAGTTACCCCCTGCATGGTCCCAGTTGCTCCCAGTCAGCCCACTATAGTTCCAGTCCCTCCCAGTATGATCCCTGTCACTGCCAGTCTCTCCCAGTCTCTCCCAGTCGATCTCAGCATGCTCCCAGTCACACCAGTTATGCTCCCAGTCAGTTCCAGTGTGGTTCTAGTCGCTCCCAGTATGATCCCAGTTGCCCCCAGCGTGGTTGCTCTAGGATGGATCAGGAATGGGGACCACCCGGAGTTCCCCCCGTGTCACCCCGTTCTGGGGGGGCTCTGGGGGGGGCACCTGCACCCCAACACGGCACCCAGCGCTCCCCAAAAGGGGCCGGGACCCCCCGACACCACCCCACAGACCCACAAGGACCCCCCAACCCGCTCAGAGCCCACCCAGAGCCCCCAAAGCCCAACTGTGGGGAGACCTTTCTGGGCACTGGGGGTGCCGGGAGCCCCCCCGGCTGCGGGGGCAACTCCTCCATGTGCCGGCAGAGCCGCAGCGCCCAGCGCTCCCCACCTCGAGCCCACCGGCGCCCCCCCCTCGCCCCCAGCGCCCCCCGGGACGGCAATTTGGGCAGGGGGGAGGGGGGGGCGCCCAGGCCGGGCCCCCCCGCGCTGTCCCGGCCGTGGCGGCTGCGGCGGGGGCCGAGTGCGGGCGGGAGCGGCCAAGAGCCCAGCGCTGCCCCATCCCGACCTGCCCCAGCTCCAGCCCTGCTCCTGCCGCGGGAGGACATGGCTTTGGGGGCAAGGGGGGGCAAGGGGGGCCCAAGGGGGCTGGGCCAGGGGGGGAAGGGCTGCAGGGGGCGGATCCCGGAGGAGGAAACCCGCCAAAAGCGGCGGCCCAGCCGAGGGAGGAGCCGAGCGGGAGCACAAAGAAGAGCAGCCAAAAGGTCCTGGCGGTGGCTCGGCAATGGCGGGGGGGCGAGAGCGGTTTGGGGGCCCCCCGTGAGAGCCGGGGGGGAACCCCGGTAGCCACGGAGTGGGGAGAGCGGAGAGGGGCAATCCCGGAGCTGGGGGACCCCCGGAATGCTGGAGGGGGGGGGAGCAGAGAGGGAGCGCCGGGCCCCTTAAGCGGGGGTCCCGGAGAGGGGGAAGGCCTTGGAGTGTGGAGAGGAGGGGGGGCCTTGAGGCGGGGTGGGAGCCGAGAGCGCCAAGAGGTTTGCGAGGGTGGGAGGCGAGAGAGGAGGGCCGGCCGGCCCCGGGAGGCAGAGTGGGGAGAAGTGAGCCCTGGGACCCCCCTGGCAACACTAAAGGGGACCCTGGAGAGTGGGAACCCCCCGGAGCCGCGGGACCCCCGACAGCCCGGAGAAGGGGGACCCCCAATGCAGGCAGAAGTGCCATCAGGCCAGACAGGGGGGACCCCCCTAACCCCAGAGAGCAGAGAGGGGGAACTCCTGGGAGGGGATTTTGGGCTGAATGTTGTTGTTTTGGGGGTTTTTATGGGCACAGGATGCCTGGTGAGTTCTAGGGCTGGACTTGGGCAGGAGAAACACCCAAGGCAATGTGCTCACCCCTTGTTTCCCCCCCCCCCATCAGGATTTCTGCTTCCCAAAGCTTGGGCGGATGGAGGAGGAGGCTGCGAGGAAGAGGAAGATGCCGCGGGCCCCCCAGGCAGGTGAGGAGGAAGTCAGTGCCCCTTTGGGTCGGTCTTTTGTGGCCGTCCTGCCGGGGCCGGAGTTGGGGAGATGTCCTTGGGCTTCCCTGTGGGCCGGACGCAAATCCTCTGCCTGTCCTTGTTGCTTCCTGCCCCAGGCCCCGAGGTGAGGCCGGAGAGCGCGGAGGACAAATCCCGGCGGCAGAGCCTGGTGGGAGAGGCCGTTTTGAAGGGCTCCCCGGCGCAGGAAGGCAGCGGGGAGGAAAAGGGCCGGAGATGCCCCCGCAGGAGGGGCTGCAAAGCCAGCCCAGGGGGCTGTGAGGAGGAAAGAGCCAGCGTGTGCCGGGAAGGTGGCCGGAGCTTGAGGCGGAGGTGCGAGCTGGTGGTCCCTGAGCAGCCTCCCAGCAGAGAGGAGCACTTCAGGTGCTTAGAATGTGGGAAGAGCTTCAGGACGAGCACCAACCTCCTGAGGCACCAGCACATCCACAGTGGGGAACGGCCCTACACGTGTAGGGAATGTGGGAAGAGCTTCAGTGACAGCGCCCACCTGCTCCGACACCAGGTGATCCACAGTGGGGAAAAGCCCTACACGTGTGGGAAATGTGGGAACAGCTTCAGCCAGAAGTCCTGCCTGATCCGCCACCAGCTCATCCACACTGGAGAACAACCTTACACCTGTGGGGAATGTGGGAAGAACTTCAACCGGAGATTCAACCTCCGCACTCATCTGGGCCTGCACTCCAGGGAACGGCCCTACAAATGCTTGGAATGTGGGAAGAGCTTCAGCCAGAGCTCTGACCTGATCCACCACCAGAAGATCCACAGTGGGGAACGGCCCTACAAGTGCCCGGAATGTGGAAAGAGGTTTAGAACCAGCTCCCATCTCCTCATGCATGAGCAGATACACACGGGGGAGAGGCCCTTCCGCTGCAGCGACTGCGGGAAGGGCTTCAAACGCAACTCCCACCTCGTTATCCACCGTCGCATCCACACCGGGGAGAAGCCCTACAAGTGTGACGAGTGTGAGAGGAGCTTCACCAACAGCTCTGCCTTGACCTACCACCAACGGACCCACCAGTAATGGAAGCCTACTGAGTGCCCCGACTGCGGGAAGAGCTTCGGCCGCTGCTCCAACTCCATCAGCCATGGGAGGACCTGCATTGGATGATCCACAGGGACCCCCGTTGGGCACAGACCTGGTGACCCACATTCCTGGTGATCCATGTTGGGCAGTGTATTGGGGCCTTGGGCATAATGTATTTAAGGAGGAAAAAGTCCTTGTGCAGATGGAATTGGGTGCAGAGAGGAGCAGAGTGGGAATAGGGGAGAGGAACAGCTCTGCAGACCCCCAGGGCAGTGCAGGAGGAGGGGCAGGAGGTGCTCCAGGCCTAGAGCTGAGATTCCCCTGCAGCCCAAGGAGGAGCCCACGGCGGAGCAGGGGATGCCCACAAAGAAGGATGTGAGCCCGTGGGCAGCCCGTGCTGGAGCAGAGTCCCTGCAGCTGCTGCGGCCCCAGAGAGCTCCAAGGGTCTCGCTCAGCACTGCTGGTTGTGGGGCCACACAGAGGGGCTTTAGGCACAGGAATTGTCCTTCCTGGCCCCAATGGAAGTCTGTGACTTTCTCTGAAATTTGGAGAACAAAAATAGGATTCTACTTGGGTTGTTCTTTGGTTGTTCATTAAAAAAGCAGGAGCTCATTGTCTCAAGGACTTGCACAGCTCCGAGGGGTTTTCAGTCCCAGCCCCCCAGGTCACCCCCCAAGGTGCTGGACGGCCCTTCAGACCCACCTGAGCCCACCCCCCGTGTGCCCACCCTGTGCAGGGCAGCTCGGGGAGCCCCCGGGACAGGGGATGGTGCCTCTGGACCTGCCTCCCGAGGGGCTTCTGCCACCCCTGGGGGGCACAGAGGGGACAGGGGCACCCTCAGCTCCTCCTGCCACGAGATGAGCTGGGACAACAGCCCGAGCTCCCGGGGCCTGGGCAGGTCCTGCTCCCTCCTGGGGCTTTGCCTGGATGCTCCTGTGCTCCTCAAATAAAAACACAAAAAGCTCATAATCCCCCAAGGGCCCAGCAGTCACAGCTCTCCTCAGCAAAGCAAAACTGGTTCCATAGGAGTGATTTGTGGAATATTTATAAGGAAAAAAAGTCAAAAAACGAGACCAAGGATCAACTGACAGAGATGAAAATACCTGTGGATGCTGCTGTTGAGTCACTGGCAACTGCAAAGTGTTTCTATACTTACTAAAACTATATAACCCCCCTCCATCAATGCCCAGCAGGTGTTGTTGGCATCACTAGTGTAAATAAAATTATTACCAGGCTGGTACTTCCCCAGGTGAGAACCCTCTATCTGTGTTTGCAAAGGGAAGACTCCAAAGGATGATTTTCTTCCTGTCCCAGTGCTTGAATATTTAATAAGGTTTAATTGATGCCGTGTTTTGTTCCCGTACCCAAGCCCCAAATTCCTCCTGGTGGGGCAGCCCCGCCGAGCTTTGCAGCTGGGAAACCCGATCTGGGGGTTTGCTCCCTGTTCCTCAGGTGCTTGAACACAGCAGAGGGGCAGCGGGACCCCTCCAGCCCCACCCCAAGAGCCCGTGGGGGCAACTCCCCGGGCAGCCCGAGGGACAGCGCCAGGGCGGCCGTCAGGGCCCCGAGGGGACAGCGGGGACAGCGGGGGGGCTGCGGCGAGGCCCCCCCACGGCCCTGGAATGGCAGATCCAGAATGGGGGTTGGGGAAGGGATGTGGAAAAAAGGGGAGGCTCGAGAGCACCCGTCACCCCCCACCCCCAGAGCCCGAGGCAGGGTGTCCTGGGGCAAAGCCCTGGTGAGACCCCCCAAAGCCCTGCAGCCCCCCCTGCACAGGGGGATGCAGGGACTGGGAAAGGGATTGCAGGGGTTGTGGAGCTGGCTACTGGGGTGCAGGGGGGTCCCGGAGCTGGGGAAGGAGATGCAGGGGGGTCTCAGTGCCCAAGAAAGGGGATTCAAGGGAGGCCCGGGGTCAAGGCAAAGGGGGGCTCCCAAAGCCCCTGCCAGGGGGGAGTGGGAGCTGGGGCAGGGGCTCCGTGGGGAGAGAAAAGGGGGTGACAGTGGGATGGGGGTCCCGGGGGGGCACACACGCTCCGGGGGGGGACACACAACCCCCATGGACCCCCCTCAGCTACTCCCACGGGCGGAGGCCGAGCCCCAGCCCAGGGAGACGAAGGCAAAGACGGAGCCCCGACCCCCGTCAGCATCTTGGGGGGGCGGGGGGGCAGGACCCGGGAAACGGCGGCGGCTGCTGGGAAGGGACTGGGATGGACTGAGATGGACTGGGATGGACTGGGGCAGACTGGGACACTGGGATACAGCAAGAGCAGGACTGGGACCCCTCGGGACCAGAGCTGGGGCAACAGGGATCATACTGGGAGCAACTGGGACTGTCACCAAACGGGAATAAAACTCTCTGTCACTGGAGTGTCAGGATTAGAAAGTGGTTTTATTTTTTTCGGCACTGGGTGCGGGGGTGGGGGGGTCTCCTCGCATCACCCCCACACTGGGCTGTCTCATACCCTGGTTTCTGTGGATGTAACTAATACATGTGCATTACACTTCCTCAGACTCATGCATATATACTAAATACTCCCACAGATTCTCTTACACATTTGAATCAGTTCTCAGAACTCATTTACATCAGAGTAGGGGTCTCTCGAGGGTCTCTGGTGGCCCTTTGGGGAACATCTCTTCTCCAAATTATCCTTCTTTGGTCACAGGCCTGAAAAACCAGTTTCTTCTTCTGGAATGCTTCCCAGCTCTGGGGGCTGGCCAAGATGTTCCTTCTTATCAGTGCTGCTCCGGAGCTGTAGGGACTAATTTGGACCTTTTGGGAACAAGTTAGAGTCTTACATGAAGTACAAAAGGATGATAATTCCTGAGGAGCTGGGCAGTTGTCAAGAATGATCATCCTCATTTCCAAACCCCTCTCCATGGGTCAAACGAATTCCAGTGACTGTGAGGACAGTGATTATTGTCTTTCCTGCATTTCTGTGAACTGTTGTACCGATGTTTGTAACCCAAAGTGTTATAAAGCTCATCAGTGAAACTTGCTGAAAATTTCAACAAGTCTCAGAGGGGGGAAATGTTGGGAAAATCTTTAATTTCAACAAATAGAGTTTAAGTCTTGTGAATTCCTTCAGCTGTACCAGGCAGGGCTTAGTCCTGGATCCACCCACGGCTGCGTTCAGGTGGATATCTTAGTCCTGAGACTAAACCACGTGGGCCTGAGCAGCACTGATAAGAAGGAGTATCTTGGCCAGCCCCCAGGGCTGGGAAGCATTCCAGAAGAAGAAACTGTTTTTGCAGGCCTATGACCAAAGCAGGACAGGTTGAAGGAGGGATGTTCCCCAAAGGCAGCGGAGCAGCACGATGGCTCCAGCGCTGGGGCTGGGGGGGCTCCTGGGGCTCCTGGGGGACCCAGGGGGCAATGAAGGGTCAGTGGGACCCCCTGGAACGGGCACCTCCTGAACCCCCATTTCTGGGCACCGGGACCCCTCTGAACTGCCATTCTCTGGAAGAGGACTCTCCTGTGCCCCTTCCCTGGCACAAAGACCTCCCTGTACCCCCTTATCCATCCCCGGGACCCCCCTGAACACCCTTCCCTGGGCACCAGAAACCCCCTGAGCCCCCATTCTCAAACTGGTACTGCCCTGAACCCCCATTCCTGGGCATGAGGAACCCCCTGCTCCTCCTCCCCCAGTATTGGGACTCACCTAAACCCCTTATCTGGTACCGGCACCCCCAGAAGCCCCATTCCCGGGAATGGGAGACCCTCTGAATCCCCATTCCTGGGAAGGGGACTCCTCTGCAGCCCTTCCCTGGCACGGGGACCTGCCTACACTCCCTTATCCAGCCTCTGGAACCTCCATTTCTGGGCAGAGGGACCCCCTGAAACCCCATTCCTGAGAAGGGGATCCCCCTCAACTCCCATTCCTGAGCACGGGAACTGCCCTGAACTCCCATTTCTGGGCACTGGGACCCCCCTGAACTCCCATTTCTGGGCACTGGGACCCCCCTGAACCTCCATTTGTGGTCACGGGGACCCCCCATACCCCCGTTTCTGGTACCAGGGCCCCCTGAATCCCTATTCCTGGGCACCAGGACCCCCCTGACCCCACCTCATCCAGCACTGGGACCACCTGAACCCCCATTCCCAGACACGAGGACCCCTCTGCACCCCATTCCCGGCCCCAGGATGAGAAGGGAAAATGTCCAGTCGCTATTGGGAAAATGCTGCCCTGCTGTTGACAAGGGAGACTGTTCAGCTGCGGGTGCTGGGGAGGGTGCGAAGGTGCCTGCAATCGGCACAGGTCAATCAGTGCCATTGGAAGGGGCGGGGCTGTTGCTCAGAGAACAGCCGGGTTGCCGGTGAGCAGCCAATGGGGAGCTACCCAGAGGCAGCCAATGGGAAAGCTGCGCGGGGGCACGAAGGGGCAGCCAATGGGAGGGTGCGATGGAGCAAATGTAGCCAATGAGCAGCCAATGGGACACCGAGCGGACGGACAGGCAGCCAATGAGGAGCCGTCGCCAGGGGAAGGCGCTGAGCGACTGCGCACGCTCCGAGAGAGGAAGACCTTGAGCCTTCACCCCCGCGACCACCGAGACGAGCAGCAGAGAGAAGTGCGCAGGGCCAGGGATCATGCATCCTTGGCGCATGAGAAACACTATCTGCCTGCTGAGCAGAGGTTACACCAGGTGTCCCGAGATTTACAGAGAGCACCGCCCACTGTCGGGGGGTCATGAATATGTAACACACGTGACGTCTTGATCAGGACGGGATCTACATCTGATACCGCACTGATGGAAGCCCTTTCAACCCAAGGCGACTGAAGGCCCACACCAAGACCTTAAACCATCTTGTCCAGGAGCTGCTTTATGCTGATGACGCCGCCCTCGTCGCTCACACAGAAGCAGCTCTGCAGCGTTTAACATCCTGCTTTGCTGAGGCTGCTGAGCTCTTTGGGCTGGAAGTCAGCTTAAAGAAAACAGAAGTTCTCCATCAACCTGCACCTCAGGAAGTCTTCCATCATCCCCACATCACCATTGGCCAATCAGAGCTCAAATCAGTGCAGCAGTTTAATTACCTGGGCAGCCTCATCTCCTCGGATGGTGAGACTGACGGAGAGATGGACAACAGGTTAGCAAAGGCATAGAGAGCTTTTGGAAAACTCCATAAAAGAGTTTGGCGAAATAAACACTTGAAGAAAAGCACAAAGATCAGTGTTTACAGAGCCATTGTGCTGTCTACTCTCTTATATGGGTCCGAATCATGGGTCATCTACAGCCACCACCTGCGACTCCTGGAACGCTTCCATCAACGCTGCCTCCGTACAATCCTAAACATCCACTGGTCAGATGATGTGACCAATCCATCTGTTCTAGAACAGGCAGCAGTCACAAGTATTGAGACCATGTTGCTGAGAACACAGCTGTGCTGGGCAGGGCACGTCTCCAGGATGAAGGACCAACCACCCCCTCCCTAAGATCGTGCTCTGTGGTGAACTTGCCACCGACTGCTGCAAGAGAGGAGCCCCGAAGAGGAGATACAAGGACTGCCTGAAACAACATCTCAGCCTTGGCCACATTGATCTTCATCACTGGTCTACTCTGGCCTCCAGTCGGGAGGTCTGGAGACACCCCATCTCTAACGCTGCTGCTTCTTTTGAGAACGCAGCAGGATCACCATCGAGGAGAAAAGACAACGCAGAAAGAACCGTGTCCTGTCGATCCCATCCAAGGAGTCTTTCTGCTCTGCCTTTTGCAACTGGACGTGTCTATCTCGTATTGACCTCTTTAGCCACCAGTGTGCTTGTAGCAAATGTGGGCAGAGCCCTTCCCAAATCTTCGTTCGCGAACCCCAGCCATGATTTTGGATATTAATTTGGGAGTCTGGACTCATTGGTTTATTTAGTTCTGGAACTGGTCTTTGGTTTATTTGGTTTTGGAAACAGGTATTTGGTTAATTTTGTATTATGGGTACTTCAGGTTGCAAAGAAAGAATCTTGAAGAAATCCTTTCTGCTATTTTGGATATTAACTTGTGATTTCTGGACGTATAAGTTGATTTGGTTTGGAAACTGGTATTTGGTTTATTTTGTATCCTTGAACCATTGGAAACAAATTGGGACCCCCTTGGAGGGACAAAGCTGTTGATGCTCCAGGGGTTCCAGGACCCTGAGGATTCCAGTGCCCACTGAAAGTGTTATTCAGGGAGATCCTCTCGGTCCCTGGATGCAGGGAGTTCCAAGCAAGATCCCTGGGATTTTATTAAGGCATTAAAAGGTTTATAAAAGCTATATAAAGGTATATAAAAGGTATATAAAATATATAAAAGGTGTACGTAACCAACATAGAAATAGAGCTCTATAATGTAATATGATTGACTTATAAAAAGTTGTGATAGAACTGTAAAAGAAGAGATGTGATGCCTCAGAGCTTTTTGGGCTGCCCAGGGAGGTGGTGGAGTCACCGTCCCTGGAGGTGTTTAAGCAAAGACTGGCCATGGCACTGAGTGCCGTGCTCTGCTTGACGTGCTGGGGATGGGGCGTAGGCTGGACACCGGTTGATCTCACAAGTCTCTGCCAACCTCATGGACTCTGGGCTTCTGTGCCACCCCAGCTTTTGGGGACAGCGTGCTGGTGGCTCAGAGGTTCCGTCCTTGCCTTGCCTTGCCCATCTCCTGGCTGCCAGGCAAGGGCCTTGTGACATCACAGCCTCTGTGGAACAGCGCGGGGGCTGAAAACTGTCAGTGCTGTGTCCCCGTGCCCAGAGCCTGGGCAGAAGTCGGCTGGCAGGGACGGGCAGAGACTGTGCAGAGGTGTCAGCTCGTCCCGCAGCAGCACGATGCCCAGCCAGGGCATCTCCTGGCTCCTCAGGCTCTCGGTGCTCCTGCTCTTGCCTGGCCCACTCGAGCCTTGCAGCCGTGCCACAGGTGCCATTGCTGAGAACCGGGGTTTTCCTTGGATGGCCCCTTGCCAGAAAAGGCAGGAGAGGCTGGAGAGAGGGGAAGGAGGGGGGTCAGGCCGCTGGGATGGTGCCGGCGGGCCGTGAGCCCGAAGCCAGCAAGGCCTTGGGCCCACACGGTGTCAGGGGAGGACTGAGAGCCCCCAGGGAGGAGGAAAGCTGGGCAGGCCCCAAGGCTGCTGGGCCTCTTCCTTGCCAGCCCTTTGGCCAAGGCCCCGAGGCAGAGGTGGGGCTCAGCCCCTGCACAGCAATGGGGCACAGGCTGAGCCCCAGGGACACCAGAGCCAGGCAGCCTGAGCTCTTCTTCCTGCAGCGTCTGCCTGGGGCAGCCCAGCCAGGCCTGAGTCTCTGCAGGAGAGGCCAAGCCCAGCCAGAGAGGGCTCAGCCCTCTGAGGCTGCACTCACTGCAAAGGGAACAAAACATTGGCCCAGAGGACATCCTGCCCCCAAATGGAGAACTGGAAAGGTCAGGAATAAAAAAGTCACCCCCCTCCATTCTTCAAGAAATGTTCAGACCTCTTTCCTAAAAGCATCCAGGACTCGGGTCACCCAATTTTCTCTCTGAGAAGGGTTTTCCATGGTTCCCCTCAATTCCCAGGTTCAAAGGGGTCCCAGCACACTTTGGGATGCGTTGGATGCTGTGTTGGGGTGCAGATGTTCCCCCAAAGCTCCCTCAGAACAGGGTGACACAAGGGGGGGGAGTGGCGGTCTGAAAAATAAAAACTAGACACGATCCCAGTATGGGGAAACTGGAATAGTTTATTGAACACGAGAACACTATTTTAAAGGCATCTGGGGCTGTATGTTAATGAAGGGGATAACCTATGTTAATTGGGGAGTTACACAAATTTTTACTGCAATTTCCAAATAGTTAATTTTTCTTCTAGTAGGATTACATGGGGGACAGAGGGATTACAGGGGTTTAGACATGGTTTGATACAATCATCTCAAAAGTCCTTTCTGATTTCTGCTGGAGCCAAGCTTGATCCATGAGGTAGAACTTTAACAGGTCTTGTGAGAAGGGTCCAGCTCCTTCAGATCACAAGGTTTTTGTCAGCCCTTGTTTTCCTTTGCTGAAAGCTGGGTTTGGGTTCCCACATCTGCCCCTTTTTTTTTTTTTATTTTTCTAAAAAACAAAAAACTCGGAAAAAACTTTGATCAAACGTTTGCTAATGCAAGACAAAATACAAGGGAATACAAATATTACCTTAAATGTTTTCTTTAACTAGAGTATTAAATTTATCATGCTAACTAAACATGTAATCTAAGTTTTGATTACTATTTTTTTCTTCAACTTATCAATGCTTTGATGCATTAGTTCAGAGTGAGTAATAACAAATTCTATAGCTGCATTTTAGAAGCAAATGTATTCTTAAATGGATCTAACAAGAAACATTGCAGTCTTACTTTTAATACCACAAGTGAAATTAATGTTAGCAAGGAGGCTCCTTTTTCAAGGCAATGTACAGCCTTTTATATACCTGAGATGGAAAGTACGATTATGCAAAGGCGTGTCAGAATAGTTTTGGCCACAAGGTTTGGCATTATAAAGGCATGTGAAGGAATCCGAGCTGTTTTAAGGCATTCTGCATGTTGCTACATAAATTGTTTTCTTAAACTTAGCACTAACATTAAGAACATTAAACCAACCAGAAAGACTATTAGATACTTTTGGATATAGAAAAGTAAACAAGGAACAAAATGCAAGAAGGAAAAATTCCCAACAATGCTAAACTAAATAACTCTGAATTAATATAAAACTTGTTTAAACAACTTAACTTATTTCTATTATTTCTTATTAGAAATTACTCTTATAAAATCTTATTTAAGCTATCCTCTAAAGATTCTATTGACTTATAAGCGATTGATTTTGAACCAAACTTAATAACTTGATGACTTCAGGGTTCGTGTGCTCCTGACTTTTACCTGAAAGTGTTTTTTTAGTGTTTGTTTTTGAAAACTTTTATTTAACCTAAAACATTTCTGCAAATGAAATTCTATTCAACTCAGGGTGATATGTTTTCTGTTTTTTATCTAAGGGTGTTTGTGCATGTGTGAGGTAATGTGCATTTGTGTATAAATCAGAACATATTAATTATTGTATTTTCACACGCATGCGTACATTCACACATTCATACTCGATGGCCATCGAACAAACATCATACAAACATACTTTTGGGTTTCATTTTACAGTGTCTTTTGGTTATGAACTGAGAAATTGGCGTTTTTTGTTTCTCACCCTTAGATTAGTAATATATGTTTTCTGTTTTTTATGATAGTATAACCTGTAAAAACATAAGCATATTTTACTTCATGTTCAATTTAAATTTCAAATATATATAAACATTCCTATAGTTCAAGGATAAAATATATACTTCTTCTATTTTTAAGGCAAATATATGTCTTTCTGTGTTAATTTGGCTTTTGGACTTAAGGAAAATTGTTATTGTGAAAACTTTAAAATTTTCAAAAATACAGCTATGCATACATTTAAAACAATTTGGCTATTAGTTACGGAAGGGTGTCTTCATGCAGCAAAGGGTCTTTGCTTCCCTCGCTTCCCCCCCCTTTTTCCTTTTGTTTGTTTGTTTTTGCGCAGGGGGACAATCTCTCCATTGGTAGCGTTTTGTTCGCCTTACTCACACTGTGAAACTGAAACAGTTAGGTTAATAAACAAAAGGGTTTCCAAAAAAAGACCAGTTCTTAGTTTAGGCTGCAAAGAAAAGGGAAAAAAAAATCAAGGAAGGGGGTTTTTGCTGCTTTGACTACTGCTGAAGTCGGCAGCTTTGTGTCTGCCCCACTCCCTGGGGTCCCTCTGTTCCTGGGTTTGTCTCGTGCTGTTGCCGCTGGGTTTCCGCTCGCTCCCTCCTTCGCCGACGGTCCCGCTGGGGCTCTTTCCTCCCTCGGACCTTTCCCGGAGCCCCCCGGGGATTCTGTGGGATCCTTCCCTCCGCTCACGCTCCATAGCCCCGGTTTTTGCACACCTCGTGCGCTGCTTGTGTTTGTTTTTCCCGGTGCCTCTTTCGGTTCCGGGTTCCGGGTCCTTCCTGCCTTCTGAGCGGTTCCCGCTCGGGTCCCGCTGCTGCTTCCGCCGGCGCGGGTCTCTCAGGGTCTCGTATAAAATTCTCCATGGCTTTAAAACTTTTGTAGCTTTTTCATTTCCCTGCGTTGCCTCTTCCCACAATCGCACCCCCACTCTGTCCCATAAAGCATCGTCTAAAAAGTTAGTTACATTCAGTTCTGCAAAGTTATGTTGAGCCCAGAGCAACAAGCTTTGTAAGGACGATTCGTCCAGTGTTTTTCCGTGCTGCTTTAGCACTTTTTGCAGGATTAAATAAGCATGATTTTGCTCAGTTGATACGTTTGACCCCATTGTACCCTACTTATTGTTACAAAGTCTTTAAAATAATTACCCAATCTGGAGTTCGTAGTCAGCTCACTCAGCAGTTCCCGCCTGCTGAGGACAAGTTTCCGTGCACGGCTTCCGTCTTCTTTCAGTTCTGACTACGCACACACCACCGAAACACAAGGAGTGCTGCTTCCCTTGGTCCAGCCAGCCGATGGCTGACGAATCTTCTAAATGTTAGAAGGTTCTCAGCCCCACGGTTGTGGCGACATTAGTGGCGGTCTGAAAAATAAAAACTAGACACGATCCCAGTATGGGGAAACTGGAATAGTTTATTGAACACGAGAACACTATTTTAAAGGCATCTGGGGCTGTATGTTAATGAAGGGGATAACCTATGTTAATTGGGGAGTTACACAAATTTTTACTGCAATTTCCAAATAGTTAATTTTTCTTCTAGTAGGATTACATGGGGGACAGAGGGATTACAGGGGTTTAGACATGGTTTGATACAATCATCTCAAAAGTCCTTTCTGATTTCTGCTGGAGCCAAGCTTGATCCATGAGGTAGAACTTTAACAGGTCTTGTGAGAAGGGTCCAGCTCTTTCAGATCACGAGGTTTTTGTCAGCCCTTGTTTTCCTTTGCTGAAAGCTGGGTTTGGGCTCCCACACTTTCATAATCCCTAGAAACTCTTAGCTTACAAAATATTACAATTCAGTGATTCACATAATGCTTAGCAAATGCCGTTTACATAAAATGTCTAGTCTGGATATAAAGGACATCTCAGATATATTTTGTTACATTTGAAATTTGACTAGATATGAAAGTGTACATTTGAAGCCTGTTAGCACCAGTGACTCCATTTGTTTAATGAATTTATTTTAATGAAACATAAACTGTGGGTAATTGGCTGGATGGGCAATGTCTGGTAAATAAATATGTTTGCAGAATACTGTAAATGTTAGGAAAAAAACATCAACTAGTTCATTATTACAATTTCATCTAAATGTTTAAAATCAAGGTTCATAGCATGATATTTTTATCACCTTTTAATCAGAAATTATTTTTAATTTCTGTTGTCTTAGTATGGAGGTCAGGTGCTAAGTATTCTGCAAGTATACAGGGAAGACAGTAGTACCACAATGTACAGTCTAAGGCAAGAAACACCAATTCAATGCAAACATGAAAGTATGAGAAAGAAAGTCCTTACTTTCTACAATTATCATTACACCAATAAATCACCTTGAAAAAAAGATGCCTGAAAACCATAAAGAGGAACTTGAGGGGTGATAATAGAGTGGCTCTGAAAGTATTTCTACCAGTTTAATGTTGATTTTTATCTTGGTGTGGAACCCTTTAATGGATGCCTAGCTAGTTATGTTAAAAATTATTATTAGTTTGTTTTACAGCGTTTTTAAAATCTAAGCTGAATGTGCTTTGTGCTTTGTGCATGTGTTAAAAATTAATCATGGTTATACTGAGGACTACATTTTAAAGCAAAGAATGTTTAAGGTCTTGTCCGATGTAACCACCTAATTTTCAAGGAGAAAAAAAAACAAACCAGAAGAGCCCTGGTCTTGGAATTGACCCTGCTGCAGTTTGACTTGGGGATGTTATCCAGGATAAAATGGAAGGTGCTAAAAGGTCCCTGTGAATTTCTACTGTGAAATTCTTGAGTAGTTGCACTCACAGGATGTAAAAACTGCAAATGTTCAGTGCTGCTTTGCTTCTACTTTTGCAGTTGCAAAATAGAAGTTTAGTTCTATGAGATCTGAGAGAGAATATGGTAATTTGATGCTACCTTTTCTTGTGGTCACAATTCTCACCTTAATACTAGTCTACTCATCAGACCATTGTTTTTTGCAGTAATTTAAACAAAATGAAATAATTTATAAATATTAAAAAACCATAAAGCTCGTTAACTAGTCATATCATAATATATAGATCTCTTTTTATATTTTTAGATCACTTCTTTGAATCACAAGTATTTTAGAAATCATTTAGAAGACAGCCTTTCTTTGGGAAGGCCTCCCTTAGTAGAAGATGTTGGAGAAGAGCTTGACCCAGCACTGGATAATGTTTTGGAAAGAAACATCATTAAAACAGGTTCAGCTAACAAGGTAAAAATAAAACAAATGAGCAAACAAGTGGAAATGCCCCTTTCCTTCCCTCCCCCCACCTTTGCCCTTAACAAAATAACGCCTACTAAATATAGGACTATGAAAAAGTAAAGTAATTTAAATTTGATTAATGCTAATACAAAAAAAAATAAAAAAGTAGAGTTTAAGATTACAAATGCTCAATATATTTAGTGTATAGAGTTCCTTATCCTTTTCCTTATGACAATTCAAAAAAAATGAAATAATCTGTGAATGGGCTACTTTAAGTGGTCCATAGGTATTCTCAGCAAATTGTTTGCATCAGTTGTATAATTTAAAACTGTATTTTTATGCCTTTAAACAAAAAAATGTAGCCCTTTTTCCTATATGAAGTATCTGAAAGAGTGTGTACTGGTTCTTGATATCTCAAGACTTCTTTTTAATACTTTTCTTAAGGTGAAAGTTGGTGATAAGGAAGTAGAAGTTATGGATGGCTTCAGACTTTACATTACTACAAAACTGTCAAATCCGTGTTACTCTCCTGAAATCAGTGCTCGAACCTCCATAATTGACTTTACTGTGACGATGAAAGGTCTTGAAAATCAACTCTTAGGCAGAGTCATTCTCACAGAGAAACAGGTAAAAGAATTGATTGTATCTGTTTTCCTGGTTGTACTTTTTACATTTACCTGTAGAATGCTTTACTTTAATTTTAATTTGTTACTTTCTATTACCATATTACAGGGTAACTTTCTGACTCTCTCTATTGTGATTATTCTTAATATAACCTATTTGTGATGATTTAAAAACTGGCACAGAAGCAATTGACTTATTTATGCGGAAGTTTCTATTTCTCTTTATTGTTGCAACCTTACCATGTTCACCTTATTTTTTTCTGCCTCAATGATTTACAACTTCATGAGAATGGCCTATGAAAAGGAAAAGGGCTTAGAATAAAAACTGATGTTCTTCTGTCTACACACTGTGGAGCTCAGGGCAACATAACCATGGATAGTTGGTGTCACCAACCTTTTGGTGAAAAGGATTTAGACTTAGCTACTTTCTTGCTCCAAGGGGAAACCTACTGATTTTGACTATGCAGATATATTAGTTGAGGAAGTCCAATTTCAGGATGACAATCCCAATCAACATGCCACCAGCAGTTCTGGAGAGAGGCTGATTGGTATTTTTTAAACTACTGAACACCTAATCCCTGTAGCTATAAAATCATGCAATGTTGGAGACACTATGACTGTGTATTTACTAAGATTTTGGCAATAGTTCCAGGCTACCTTCACTAGAGAGGAATGAGGTGAATGTCTTTGTTCCCTTAGTGTGGCATTTGTTGAGGTTCTCTTGTTCTTCCAGCACCACCTCCCCCCCTCGCCAAATGTAAGATGTTTCTCGTTAACGGTCTCAGTCATCTTGTTCATGTCAAGTAGTTGCATTTCATTCCCAAACAGTCCATGGATCTCATGAGAGAAATCACACTCATTCTGTGACGGTCTATATTTTGTCAGACAGGTTCATTGCACCATCAGCTTTGCTTCAACCACTGACAGCTTGACAACCCACTATGTAATGAAATTATCACTGTTTATCTGAAACATGCTGTGATGTGTATATTCACAAAGCCTTATGCCAAACTTCACTTCTTGGGCCTTGCAATACAGCACATTCCTTCAGATGAAAGTCAGTTTATCAACAAATTCCTCCAGTCATTGCAGTTTCTGTATGCTTGCTTGGAAGACACAGAAAGAGAGGAGCTTGACTTTTATCAGAGGTGCAAAGCAATAGACTGAGAAGTAACAGACTCAAGTTGGTACATGGGGAATTCTGATTAGATATCAGGAAAAAATAATTACATTGAGAGCGGTCAAAACCAGGAACAGATTACCCAGGAATCCAAGAACAGATTACTGTGTGATTTTGTGGAATTTCCATTCTTGGAAGGGTTCAAGACTCAACTGGACATTGCCCTGAGCAACTGAATTATTCGACATGCTTTGAGCAGGGGGTTGAACTAGCTAATTTCTGTAGGTGCCTTCCAAATTAAAATTATTCTACTATCTGGCTGTCTCTTTGCCACTAACAGGGAATGTCTAATGAGTGGACATACTACGCTTTCTGAACCAGATTCTCAGAGTAGTATACTCACTACTGTTTTGTTTGAGACCACCTGGGGGATATTTTTGCTAGATAAATGACAAGTGGGCTGCCTGACAGAAAGGGAGAGTTCTATAGAATATACGTACCACTTTACAGTTTACTTTGCCTCTGTTCATACATCCTGTGGTTCAAGGTTTCCTGAAGAGTCAATTTGAAATATCCTGTGATCCAATACCTTTTTTTCTGTGGTATCTAATTATGCATCTTTGGGAATTTGGGCATTCCTCTCTTAAGTGTCTGGATTCTTGCTACCTTTTGTAGCCTTTGGAAGGGAAGTGATGGAATTGTTTAGCTGTGAGGCAGTTTGCCAAATGATTTGAGCAGTATCACTGCTTTGTGATATCCAGTGTTAGAATGTATGTGAGGAAATTCTATCCCAAAAAGAGATTATTTCTCTGAAATTAGTGTTCTTCAGGATTTGCATGCACATTCCTATCCTTCTTGCCATTCCACTGTCTCTGATACAGTTCTGATCTTAGAAAGAATGAGATTTAGACATGCAAGAAGGAAAAGGAGTGTTTACACCTCATCATTTGAAGTTTCTGCAGAGTCTAACTATCTGCTACTGTGTTGTTTGGTATGCTCATTAGTAAAATCTGTGTCAAATACATTTCACAGAATTGATTGATTACTGATAAGAATGCTGGTACTGATTTCTTCTCTTCTATCAGAATGTTAAACCAATTCCAAGATGTGAGTGAAGCATGAGAAGGTCAAAGGGCAGCTGGCACATCTGTATAAATTTAATTATACTCTATTTCATGGAATAATTGGATTTGAGAGACTTGATATATGTCTGAATGTAGTATAACATGTTATTTTATTGATATCCTTATTTTGATACATTAGCTGTTAAGAAATTTGACAAAAAATTTTTTATTTAGTGTCATGGATATGTCAGATTAGTAGTGGAGTTATAACATGCAAGAACTGTTTATGGGTTTTTGAATTTTCACATTCATATTTCAAGATCTGTGCTGGAAAAAGGCTCAGGATTCGTAAGGAACAAATTCTTGTACTTGTGAATCATTTTTGATAGAATGATATAAGCTATTTAGCAGCTTTTATATTTTATGGATATTAACAAGAACTAGCGTACTTTGTTACAGACTGTAAAATGTCATCTGCTTGTGAAAGGAATTCCATAAAGCCGGATTCAAAACAGCCTCTTTGATGCAAGTTCCTTAAATTTATGTACATGGCAACTTGGCTTAGTTTTTCTTCATCCTTGCTGTTCTGACTGGAAATTTTTGAAGTTACGAAGAAAACTTTTAACTGTGTCCACTTTCTGATCTGCAAAAAGTATTTTAAGAGCTTAATAGATGGATTTTTTTCACTAAGGTTCTCATCTAAGAATCCTTCACTTTAGTTTGTTAATTCTGTTTCCAACTTGTTTCTCAGGCTCTTCTTGTGCGGAAAACAGCTTTCAGTTTTTAAAATGCATTGCACTCCAAAGTATGTTTAACCTTTTAAACTGAACTCAGCAAAACGTGAAACTTAATTTGGCTCAGCATGTTAATTATTATATTTAATTGGATGCTAACTTTCTTTTAATACTATACTTTTAAAAAAAGGTTTCTGATTCATCAAACTTACATGATGCTTGTCTTGCTTCCTAAAATTGTTACCTGTTTTTCTTTAGTTTCACAAGGCATCAGTTGATTAAAATGCAGTTAACTGTAGTTTTCTTGTCTGTTTTCATCAGTTTTTGTCAGAATCTTTTGAATCTGTAAGCACATCTCTTAAGTTATGTGGCATTTACATTATTCTATAATGACTGTAAAATAATATTTTCTACCTGATGATGATGTTTCAATGTACCTTTTGTACAAGTGACAAGAAAAAACCCTAAATCTGATACTAATACAATGATTTTTCTTAATTTCCTTTTTAAGGTAAAAGGACATTCTTTGAAAGAAATGAATACTTGAATTACTTAGGAATGTAAGGAGAATGTAGGGTGAGAAGACCGCAAGTTTGGAATGCGAGAAAACAAAATAGCAATATCCAACTTGTAACAGTGTTTCAAATCTGTATAAATGAAGGCTACTCAAATGTGGGAATAAACCCTTTCCTTAAGCCTTGCTGAGGTCTCAGATCCATTAAGCCTCTAGTGCTATTTGAGAGGTTATGTATTTCTTAGTGTTGTCCCTGTTTATTTGGAATATTAGCAGCCAGTGAGCAGTGCAGAAGTGGACTTGGCAAAGGTGAACACACAACTTCCAAGTTAGTTCAAATTGTTCACCAGACCTTTGTAAACAAAGAAGGAGTACTTCTGTAGACATAGCCAATATTTCTACCAACTGGCTCACTTACTGCTGATTCATATCTTATAAAGACTCTTAACCCATCCGGTCTCTATTCTTTCTTTTTATTTCACTGTAATGTATTGAAACATTTTGTAATATTTCAATAGAGGATTTTTATCTCTGAGCAATTAATTTGTAATAAGTTTTTAAAGGTTAATTTAAAAAGTATTATAAGAATGAACTGAAAGGACTATTATCTGTGAAGAATATTTTTTTTTAGATATTTCAAACAGGTTTGGTGTTTTTTTTAATGTGAAACTGTTGATTAACAGGTGTCCATCTTTTATATAAGAGCACTGGAAAACAAACTAGGTACATAAACCACACAGACTATATTATAAAAAATAATCAAATAAACACTTACGTTCTACATATTTTCTTAATCAATGAAGCATTTTAGTGAAAGGCTTCCATCATCCCTGTTTGATGGAAGAATATTTTCAGAGGCACTTTTTGAAATATTTGCTGCTTAATTTGATGACTTAGGATGGCCATTGTAACTGAGACTAAATTTTCAATATGCTGATTAAAAAACAAGGCATAAATGAGGATGAGATCAGATGGAGTGGAAAAAAAAAGTCCTATACCTGGAAAGGTCTTTGCACTTGTCTTTTCTGAAACAGAAAGGAAAGAAAAACAATTACTATTCTGAGCATCTTATTCTTTTAGGGCATGATATGAGGATGTTCCATAGTATTTATTGAAAAGAGTTGTTAATGCCTACTTATGTAGCCGGTTCAGAAACCTGGTAATAGACCTTGTGTCAGAAATACCACTGGAATTCTTACCCCCAAATTACTGCAGTTACTCTTGACTTACACTGTTTTAGTAGGATCAGTATTTTTTAAACTGTTTTATTTTGCTTTTATTTTTGATTGATTTTCTGTTTTCCAAATATTACCACGTATTTCAATAGGAATTAGAGAAAGAAAGAACTGATCTTATTGAAGATGTGACTATGAACAAAAGGAGGATTAAGGACCTAGAAGATAACCTTTTGTTCCGACTTACAAGCACTAAAAGTTCTCTGGCAGATGATGAGAGTCTACTAATTGTATTGACTGACACTAAGAAGACTGCTGAAGAAGTAACAGAGAAACTGCAAACTTCTGCTGAAACTGAAATACAGATCAACTCAGCCCGTGAAGAGTATAGACCTGGTGAGTGAAGGTAGTGATGAAAGACAAATGGCTTGACCACGTATTTAAAACATCAATACTCAGAGTAGGAGAAACAGTAGGATAAGATCAGGAAGACCATAATTTGTGGGAAGGATCTTTGTTTTCCCATAAGTAAAATGTATCTAGGAAATGTCATATTGCGTGATCATGGAGAAAATATTCAATGTTAAGGTTCATGTGGAATTTATAAAATGGAGTGATCTATTCTCATTGTAGACTTCCCATTGCTCTATATACAAGTGTGCTGGTCTTTAGGGTGTTTAGGTAACTGTATGTTTGAGTTCAACATGTTGACACTCTTTTACAGGCCCAGTATATTGGTAAATCCTCTTTATATCTGTTCTGATGAATGCTTCATCATTTCTCCATAAGTTATTACAGTCAGCACATTTCATCTGTCTTTTGGATTTTAACTGACAGGTGAAAATGTGAAAAAAGTGGAGGAAAAAAAGGAAAGCTCTCTGGAATTACCTGCATTTTAGGGAAAGTATGAAATGGTACAGTTAGTGTATAAGAAAGCTTTGCAGAATTTGTAAAACCTTTGTATTTAAAACTAATGACTACTGAAAGTAAGTTAAATCAGTGCTGGGTAAGTTAAATCAATATAGTTCATTTGGCTTTTACATGACTCCTATAAAAGTCTGTAAAGAGAAATTTGTTTGGACATTCAAACAGTACTTCAAACAACCATAATTTTTATATGTTCTACTGACAATCTGAACATTGCAGTGTACCATCCAGCTGCTCTCCAGATATGCTCATATTTGAAACTAGGCTTTACATAGTATGCATTAATTGCAGAAAAGATTTTTTTTTGCTGATGTATAAATGAGGATTAAATGAATAATTTTATTGCTTTTCTATGCAGTAAAGAATACAATAACTCAAGGAACTTCAGTTATCGTTATCATTAGTATTAAACCCACTGTACATGTTGTAGAGGTCTAAAGTTTTCTGCTCTGCATTTCTACTTCGAACACATTCTTGTTTCTTTTCTTTTTCAGTTGCAACTCGAGGAAGCATCTTGTACTTCCTTATTACTGAGATGAGCATGGTCAATGTCATGTATCAGACTTCGCTTCGGCAGTTTTTGTGGCTTTTTGACCGCTCCCTGGCCAGGTAATTTAGCTAACAATAAGTTGTATTTACCCAGTCCTGGAGGTGCTTGTAGTACAATAAAGATTTGTTGTAAGCTAATATCAGAAAGAAGACTTACTTCTTACAGTCTTGACCATGAATTGTCAGTTTAAATACCCATAAGACTTCGTCTGTTAGTTACCAAGGCAACGAATCTTCTAATGTACTTACAGTCCTTCAAAATTCGGCATTAGACAGTTAAAAACTATTATACTACATTGATTTTCAGGTATGCAAAAAGGCTTGATCAGAAATTATTTTTTTTTTTTGTTGTTCCTTCAATCTGAAAGTTGTTGCTAGCTTGCTGCTGATATTTTATGCTTGTGATCTGTTATCTTTCATGTTTTGAAAATACAGAACTATGGCTTTTTGTCATTTGCAACTGCAAACATTCAGCTGCAGACCTTTCTTCTGACAGGTCTACCAAGAGCCCTATAACCAGCAAGAGGATTACTAATATTATTGAATATATGACATATGAAGTGTTCAAATATACTGCTCGAGGACTCTATGAGGAGCATAAATTTCTCTTCACATTATTGCTTACTTTGAAGATTGATATACAAAGAAACAGAGTGAAGCACGAAGAATTTCTGACACTTATTAAAGGTTGAAACTATGGAACAATTTTAAGTAGAGCATACATATTATTATAGAAAACTTTGGTTATTTCTCCAAGCCAACCTGCTTCTTTCTTTTGTACATTAGAAGCCAGTCAATTGTAAGAATACATGGTTATCTTTCTGATCTGGTGACAGATAACATTGTATGGTAGTTCTAATTTATAGCAGCACACTGAATATTGATAAATATATCTTTGGAATATCTTTTCCCAAAAAGCATTTATTTCCAGGCACATTGCACAAAAAAACCAGTAAAGCCTCAAAAGGTAAATTGGTTAAGAAAGACTACATTTAAGGTATATAATATAAGAAAATATTATAAATTAACCAAACTATAAACTCTGCTTCATAAAATATGGTGTGATTTTATAAAGTAGAAAACCCTTGTAACCTCATGATTAAAAATCTGGATTCTTGTGTTTGGTGTTTTCCTTTTATTTTGTTTTTGCTTTCTTTTAGTTTCAGTTGAATTTCAAGGAAGGCAAATGTATACATTGGCAAAGTTGTTGCATTATCTACATCAACAAAAAATCAAAGAAAAAAACATTGAAATGAACCCAAAGCCAAGTTAATTCTTTTGCAGTAAAACATAGATTTATTTTGTAATGAGAAGCTGTTCTGGATTTTAAAAAATTATGTAAATTTAGATGAAACATAGGATTTGAAAGTAAATTTTGCATATTACCTAACTCAGAAATTTCTTTATGACCTTCCTTAGTTATTAAGTCATATTTCTCCAGTTTGGGAAAGCTTAATCATGTGAAATAGTCTTGTAGTATCTAGTTTACATTTTCCAAAGGTCTTATTTTATTTATTATTTCTTTGTTTGTTTGTATTTGTGTCTCCAACAGTTCTAATTGTAACTAAGTTCAATTTCTTGCAGGTGGTGCTTCTCTAGACCTTAAAGCTTGTCCTCCTAAGCCAGCTAAATGGATTCTGGATATGACTTGGCTGAACTTGGTGGAGCTCAGTAAACTTGAACAATTTTCAGATATTCTTGATCAAGTATGTAAGAGCTTTTAAAATTAATCTCTCGTTTGACAGTGATTGTCTGGTAGTGATCAAACCATGTGGTGGAAAGGGTGTTCAGTAAATTCAACACTTGTATGAACAGTTTTAGCGGACACTGAGTGTATTGCAGCTAACTAAGTAAGTAGCATTTGGTATATGTTAAAAGTAATGAAAAATACTGAGTAGTAGCTCTTTTTTTCAGAACATGAATGCATAAAGGTGTTGTTGCATTCTGTAATTCCATACTTAAAACCTGGAAGTTTATCCTATAATTTTTAATAGCCTTATTAAACCTGTGTACTAATATTGCTAAACAAATGTCTGTGTGTGGATAATGTGTCTCTGACTATCATTAAAAATTTGTGACCTAGTGGCAGTGCAAATATGACTTGTCTGTTTAGTGAGACTTATTCCTTTGATGACATAACTGCAGATTTCCAGTGAAGAGAAACAGTGGAAAATCTGGTTTGATAGTAAGAATCCCGAAGAAGAATTGGTTCCCAGTGGCTATGGTCAATCTCTGGACTGCTTCAGACATCTTCTTCTTATCAGATCGTGGTGTCCTGACAGGACCATAGCTCAGGTACTTTTATATAGCCAACATGGTCTATTTAGGTATCACTAGAATAAATAGTTACCAGATTGCAGTTCAGTGCTGTTTTATGTAATGCTAAGCACCTTCCTGTAATGGACCATTACGTTGCGTTTTCTGAAATTCATTTTAGAAAATTTATGCATTTATTACAAGGGCAGCATTAGCAAAGTTATTCTAATGAATTGAACAAATATTATCCAATGATTTCACTGTGGAATAGGATTTCTGCTGGAGTCACATGTGTTTATCCAGATCTCTTTATCAGTTCAGAAGGTACTTTTCAGTGTCCTTGCTTACTCCCTGGAATTTTAGAAGTGTCCCCTTGTTAGGCTGAAGTAAAATATTTTAGTGAACTCAGTTGTCTGAGGGAAAAGGAAACATGAAAACAATTTAATTGAGGAACCATTTCCTGCATGGAAGAATTAGACCCATTTTGGAAAAATCTGTATTAAAGTCTGTTTGAAATTTTTAATTTAAAGCCATCTATTTAAAAAGAAGATAAGTATAAAACTGAAGGTTATTAAACAGACTATTTTAAAGAAAAATCAACTTCTAGGAGCCTATTTTTAATCTTTATCTCCAGTGCAAAAGAAAAAAACAATTGAATTCCTGGCAATTCAGAGCAATTAATGACAAATTATTGAAATTGGAATGCATCAGTAAAAGCGTGGTATTAATTTTATGGATGCACATCTTTAGACATTGTGATTGGATTCACAAAAATCCCATAGGAAGAGAAGTCAGTAGGTTAAACAGTACTGTCTAAAGAATATCTCTATGATGTGTGCTATATGACTGAAACAGATCATGCAAAATTAGTTCCTCACTACTGTTAATGGGAACAAGATACACTTTCATCTTACAATTTTATGAAAGCTGATAGTTCATCAAATGCTTAATACTGAATATCTTTTGTCTCTGAGAAATAACCCAGAGGTATTAAGGGGAAGATTTATCCAAGATGAAAGCATTGTAGTGGGAAAGAGTACAAGAAAGATCATCTCAAAACTGTTTGAATGAGCCTTTCTTATTTCTCAGAAAAGAAAGAACAATAATCTAAAACTTCTAAAGATAAATCAAAAAGAAATAAAAGAGATGGTCTTCACCTGTTCCTCTGGATCTTTTACTTACTGATAGTTATTTTCATCATTACTACTGTTAATTCGTTGTTTGTTTAACCATGAAGGTGGAAAAGGCTTAACAGCTTTGAAACCCATCTTTAATGCTTTCCTCCTTTTTTCCTAGATTTGAAGGCTAGGAGTCTAATGGAGATATGATATGTAAAAAAATTAATTTTTTCTGAAGTTTTAGAGAGGTTATTTTTTTTATAGTGTAATTATAGGTATTACCTATAACAATACATGCAGATATTTGTAATATAATAATTATTTTTAAAATTTTAACTGGTCTTATAATGCTGTAAGAAATAACACCATCAAAGACAGTATGATGTATTGACATGTAAAAATAAACTTGTTGCATATTTTTATTTCTGGTATAAATTTTTATCAGTCTTTGCTCTTCAACTGACTTATTGGTTTACACTGGGAAGAAAACTATTAAATGGTTAGGTCACAGTTTAAATTTGCCCTTTTTAATATAGGTAAGAAAATACATCACTGAAACTATGGGTGAGAAATACGCAGAGGGAGTCATCTTGGATTTGGAGAAAACATGGGAAGAGTCAGATCCACGTACTCCCCTCATTTGCTTTCTTTCCATGGGCTCTGATCCTACGGACTCAATTACTGCTCTGGGAAAAAGACTAAAGACAGAAACGTGCTGTGTTT